>NW_027152358.1:0-272500 GCF_040937935.1 Hyperolius riggenbachi | reverse complement strand
TAGGACTGCAGACTCTAATGTACAGTACTGTATTTGTTGTCCCATAGAAAACTCACCTTCCCCCCAGGCTCTGGAGACATCAGAGATACACCTTATCAGCATAAAGCCATTCACTATCTAGGCTGCTGAGTGGCTGGCTCTCAGCGGGAGGCAGACAGCTAGGCACCTCAGAGCAGAGCTGGTATCATGTGTCTTCTCTTCCAGGTCGTGATGACTTGTCATCGCTATGGTGGGTGGTGGAAAGAGGGTGGTGGAAAGAGGGAACATCTGCATCCGTGGTGCAGTGAGTCTATGCATAGTTCTGCTGTTATGCCTGTGTATTAACTAGGTTTTACCTGATGTTTGCTTACACTTATGATGCTTAGGTGTTTATTTCTTTTGGGTAGACACCTATGTGTAGTGCCCAACAAGATGGACTTAACCCTGATGGGTTAATTTGGACTTGGACTTACCCTGAGGGGTTAATATGTATGCTGGTCATGTGACCAAAGAGGAGGAGCTTTCAATTGGGTGTGGTGCACTACTGTTGTTCATAAGTTTGCTGTGTTAGTCGTGGTTGCATGTACACCTGAGGAAGGGGATTTCCCCGAAACATGTCGTGTTTTGCTACTATTTGATAAACGCAAGTTTATACGCCATTTGAGTGCCTCCTTCATTCAATATAGTATATATTTACATTGTGAAGTGGTGACTCACAGAGGGATTGTGCACCGGCAAACCAGGTGTCATACCTGGTGTAGGAGCCCAGCTCAGCAACCCCCTTGCTGTCGTGGCGCACAACAATCTATACCAAGGGCTCGGGTCACTTTGGACTATGGCTTTGGGCCCCAGAATTGTATTGTAGGTGTGATGAGTGGCCTGCCTGCAGATGTACTTCTGGGAAATGATGTTGGTGATCTCCGTTGCTACTTTGTTGGTACAGTTACAAGAAGTCAGAGCCCACACAGGGGCATGTACCAGCACTGCGACCTGAGAAGGTCTTCCCTGGTACATGCCTAAGAGGGGAGAGGGAGAAGTGTGACAATGGATGATTGGATTAGGACTGCAGACTCTAATGTACAGTACTGTATTTGTTGTCCCATAGAAAACTCACCTTCCCCCCAGGCTCTGGAGACATCAGAGATACACCTTATCAGCATAAAGTGAGGGTCCGTAGCTGTAGCGCAGCGGAATGCGGAGGGCCCGGGCATGATGGGGTAGCCGTCTCCCCGGCAGTGTAGGGGTTAGCGTGGGTTGGGGGCGGTGCAGGCTAGGAGGCAGCGCAGCGGAGAGGAGGGGGCGGGTGTTGGTGGTGAGGGGAGTGACAGTCTTTCCCGGGCAAGGCGGCGGAAGTAGCGGGGCGGGCACTTCCGGTTTGAGCAGCAATGGAAGAAGCTGCTTGCCGGACGCCCGCTGCTCCCGTGGACATGGAGGGACTAGAGCTATTGGTTGCCCGGATCCGGGCAGAGGCAGGATCGAGGGGCCCCTCATGGGTCACGGTGCAATTGGCGGCCATGGGAGCAGGCACCTCAGCGGAGGCTGTTGCTGATAGCGCGCCGGCGGCGGCGGCAGAGCCCAGCGCTTCCCCAGCAGAAGCAGGTGAGCAGAGAGGAGAGGAGAGGAGACAGTCCAGGCCTCCGGAGAGGCTAAGCCCAGACCCCCATGCAGGAGCGCGGCATCGCTCAGGGAGCCCCATTAGGGACCCTCCGCCCCCCCCAGCAAAGCGCACTCAGAAAACACGGGGGTCCGGCGGGAGGAATCCCAGCCAACACCGGGATTCGTCAGGGCCATCCAGCGCGGCCAGTTCCTCCCACCAGCAGGCAACAAGAGGGGATGCGGCCATTAGTCCCCGCGCGGCGCGGCAGACTAAGCGGGCCCAGCACAAGGATGGCCATCACACGGGTGCCGCCCCTCCTTCCGCGGCGGCAGCCCACCGGACTCAGGGCGGGAACAGGAGCTCCGCAGCCAGGGGCAAGTCGAAGGGGTCCGCCAAGAAGGAGCGCAAGCAAGTCAGCGGTTCGCAGCAACAGCAGACGCGACAAGAACAGCACAGCAGGAGCCTTGCACAGGGGGACGGCTCTGCTTCCGAGGTCGATTCTGCAGCAGAAGAGGATGACAGCACAGCGGGTGGATCCGGCATGACGGCTGGCAGGGACTTGCGTCCGGGGCAGCCAGGTGAGACCAATTTAGCCGCAGTAAATGCCTTAGCCACATTATTGTTGGGGATTTGTGGGGGTCGTCAGGGGGGGGCTGGGGGCGTGTCAGTAGCGCCAGGGCCGGAGCCAGGGCAGGCGCAGCCTTCACCTTCCACGGCGCTAGTAGTGCCGCCAATCTGGTCACCTTTGTCACCGGTGGGAGCTTGGGCGCCCGCACCCCCAGTAGTGGCGTCACATGCGGGGTTAGTACCCTTGGGGGCTCCCTTACCCCTGGCAGCAGTTGCAGGCACGCAAGGGGTGGTTCAGGTGGCGCAGCCTGTTATGCCGGGATTGTATAGTGTGCAGTCGGAGGTGGCGGTGCAGACGGAGGGGGCAGGGTGCGATTCTACTGGGTCTAGTGGGGGGGGCCAGGTGCGTTTAGCAGATGCATCGCACGCGGAGCTTTACATTTGTTTTAATGGCCTTCTTGGTTCCCATCTGAAGCAAGAAGTGAAGGAACAGATCTGGAAGGGCGAGTATATCGAGATATTTTCGCTCCTTCAGCTGGAAAAGTTTAATCTAGATAAGGGTAAGCCGGATGAGAAAAAGAGGGAGGAGGAACGGCGTTATAGACTGATTCCCCGCACATTCCAGAATTGGTTTCAGGCCTTTTCAATCATGGCTAGCGTGATTGGGGAAAAACAGCCCGAGCATTGCTCGGCGTTGTTTGGTTATATGGATTCGATCGGGGAGGCTCACCGGTCGTACGGTGGGAACGCTTGGCTGCGGTACGACGAGCAGTTCAGGCAGGAGAAGGCGGTAAGGCCCGTGATCCGCTGGGATCACAAGGATATTACCTTGTGGATGCGGCTGATGATCCCGGCCAGAACCACTCAGTCCTTTCCCGCGGTTGCCGGCGGGTCGGCCCCTACTGGCCAACCGGCTAACCGAGGAAAGGGCATCTGCTGGCAGTACAACGACGGATCCTGTCGTTTTGGTCAGTCCTGCCGCTTTAAGCACGAGTGCTCTAATTGCGGAGGCTCGCATGCGGCTTCCAGGTGCTATAAGCAGCGAAAGGCAAGGTCTGGGGATTCTGCACGTAAGAGGGACGACGCCGGTGAAGGGGGTAGAGATGGCGCGCTTCCTAAACAGGTATCCTGAGCGGGAGGTGGCCGAATTCTTGAGGGCGGGTTTTGAGGAGGGTTTCCGGATCAAAAGTAGTTGTTTGTGGCGTTCGGAGCCCCCTTTTCGGAACTTGAAGTCTGCCTATGAGTTCCCAGAGGTCGTAGATACGAAGATTGCGAAGGAAGTGGCGGCGGGTCGTTTGGCTGGTCCGTTCACTTCTCGCCCCTTAGCTGATTTAATTGTGTCCCCGTTGGGTGTGGTTCCCAAAAAAGAACCGGGGTCTTTTCGGTTAATACATCATTTGTCGTTTCCTCGTGGTTCGTCGGTTAACGATGGTTTGTTATGCGATGATACGTCAGTGGTGTACACTTCATTCGACGCGGCTCTATGCTGGGTCAGGCGCTTGGGTCAAGGGTCGTGGTTGGCAAAAACCGATATTGAATCGGCTTTTCGGCTGCTGCCCGTTCATCCTTCCAGTTTTCGTTTGTTGGGTTGTTTTTGGAAAGGTGAGTATTTCGTAGACCGGTGCCTACCCATGGGGTGCTCAATTTCCTGCGCGTATTTTGAACGGTTTAGCACGTTTTTGGAGTGGGTCGTAAAGGATATGTCGAGCGTGCCATCAGTTATGCATTATCTCGACGATTTTTTGTTTATGGGAGCAGCAGGTTCCCCTGATTGTGCCTATGCGCTGGCTACCATGCGGCACGTTTGTGAACGCTTCGGGGTCCCACTCGCGGAAGATAAGACGGAGGGCCCGGTCACGTCGCTAAAATTCTTAGGCATCACCATAGACACTGTTGCTATGGAATGCAGTTTGCCGACCGACAAGGTGGAGAACCTAAGGGAGACCATTTTGGCCGCGATTCATTGCAAGAAAATAACTTTGCGGGAGATGCAGTCTATGCTAGGTAAGTTGAATTTCGCCTGCAGAATAATGCCCATGGGGCGGATCTTCTGCAGGCGCCTGGCTATGGCTACTGCTGGGATAGCGGCGCCACACCACCGGATTCGGTTAACGGCGGATCTCAAGTCGGACCTGCAGGTGTGCTTGATTTTCTTGTCAGACTTCAATTGTAAGTCCCTGTGGATGCAGGAAACGGTGAGTAACTCGGATTTAGAGCTTTTCACGGATGCGTCGGGCGCCCATGGTTTTGGTGCTTTTTTCGCGGGTCAATGGTGTGCGGTTCCTTGGGACAGGTCCTGGGTGGAGGCGGGTTATACTTCCAATCTGGTGTTGTTGGAGCTTTTTCCCATAGTGGTGGCGGTTCAGATTTGGGGACAGCAGCTGGCCAATAGGCAAGTCAAGATCAATTGCGACAACATGGGAGTGGTATTGGCGATCAACAGGTGTTCGGCATCCTCTCCCCCGGTGATAAGTCTGATGCGGCAATTGGTCTTGGACTATTTACGTTTTAATATTTATTTGTTTGCGGTACATCTGCCAGGGGTTGATAACGTGGTCGCTGACGAACTTTCTCGATTTCAGTGGGACAGATTCCGGGCGGCGGTTCCCACGGCGGAAGAGCGTGGGGTTCCTTGCCCGTCCACGGCGTGGAGGATTCCTTTCGAGCGGTATCCTTCATGATTGGGAGATCCTTGTCCGAGTCGTCGGCAGCAGCGTACACGTTGGTATGGAACGCGTGGGATGCTTTGCTGATACAAGTGGGCGGCTGTGCTTCAGACGAGCAGCGGCTGTGTTTGCTATTATATTTCCTGGGTACTAATTTCGTGGAAGGCATTTCGGTGTCGGCAGTGCTCAAAAAGTTAGCTGCTCTGGCCTTTTGGTTTAAAGTTAGGGGGTTCTCGGACGTGACTAAAGATTTTCGGGTAAGACAGGCGCTAAAGGGGTACCGGGTGGGAGCCATTCGCAGGGAAGCAAGACGCCCGGTGACGTTTGATTTGTTGGGCAGGCTGGCGGAGGCGCTGCCAGGCTTGTGTTCTTCAAGCTATGAGTGCGGACTTTTTCAGACCGCATTTGTGCTAGCCTTTTTTGGGGCATTTAGAATCAAGGAATTAGTGAGTAGGAATAAGTCAGGAGTGGGAGGCATCCTCGCGGAACATGTCACCGTCCTCGCGGATTCGGTGGTCATTTATTTACCGCGCTCAAAGACCGACCAACGGGGCAAGGGCCGGCCCATTACTCTCTTCCAGATCGGTGGACCTTTATGCCCTCTTCTAAACGTACAGAGCTTGATGACGGCCCGCCCTGCTCAATCGCTAGTGTTTCTGGTCCATTCGGATGGCACAGCTATGTCCCGCTTTCAGTTTGTCACGATATTTAGAAAATGCTTGGCTCACCTCGGCCTCCCTTTCCTGGAGTTTGCCTCCCACTCTTTTCGCATTGGGGCGGCCACTGAGGCGTCACGGTGGGGATTGAGCGAGGGGGTCATAAAGCAGATAGGGCGTTGGGAGTCAGCTCGGTACAGGACATATATCAGACCCCATTTAGTGTAGAAGGGGGGGGGTTTGTCTTGGAGTATCCGGGCAAAAAATGCTGTCAGTTTTTTGTTTCTTTTGTTGCAGGTCCGCAGGTTGTGGTCTGGATCGTAGGGCACTCCTACGTCAGCAGGGGGGCGAGAAGGGCCGATGTTAGGCCTGAGGGTCGGCAGCTCGGCTTTCCCAGGGATCAGGTACGTATCCGGTGGATAGGTTTCCCTGGGATGGTGTGGCCCAGCCTTTTGCCGGAGCTGCACACTTTAGCACGTATAGATAGGCCCCCCGATATCCTGGTGTTGCATGTAGGGGGGAACGATCTGGCCGCTAGGTCCACCAGGGTGGTCATCAAGGAGGTCAAGTTTGACTTCTTGAGGATCCGGTCTCTGTTCCCGGAGACCATTGTGGTGTGGTCAGACATTGTGGCCCGGGGTTACTGGAGGTTGGCCAATTCTGTCCCGAAAGTTAACAAGGCTAGAATTAAGTTAAACAAAGAGGTTGCGAGGTTCTTCATAAGGAACGGAGGGTTGGCCATACGGCATTTCGAGTTGGAGGAGGAGATTGAACTGTTCTTAAAGAAAGACGGGGTGCATCTTAATGACATTGGGATGGACTTATGGGCCCTGGGCATCGAAGATGGGATTCAGCGAGCTCTGAGGTTGGGGGCCTCAAGGGCATAAGGGGTCACGCCCTTGTCGTGGTGGAGGGGTAAAAAGGGGCTCCGGAGGTTAGTGCCTTGGGAAGGAGATTTGTCGTGGGACGAATCCGCTGGTTTGAAAAAGGGAAGCAAGAGAGAGACGACTTTGGGGCATGCAGCTGTCCCCGAGCCGAGCTACGCGGCTGGGGGCCGGTACAAGGCTGCATGTCACACGGGTGTTTTGGAGTACGAGTTTCGGTGCCTCCGGACCCTTTTACCCCAGTTCTTGATGGAGATCGTTTTAGTTACGTTATGGTTTCTATTTTTGTTTGGAACATTGTTAATTGGCTGAATAAAGAAGGGGCTGCTATGGCCTTAAATTAATCCAATGCCAGGTAGTCCGTGTCTATTATTTTAGGAGGTTTTAAGTTGAGGGGGAATGTGGGGTCTCTGGGGGGTAAGGGGAAGTAGGCTCTACCATTATCAAGTGAGGGTCCGTAGCTGTAGCGCAGCGGAATGCGGAGGGCCCGGGCATGATGGGGTAGCCGTCTCCCCGGCAGTGTAGGGGTTAGCGTGGGTTGGGGGCGGTGCAGGCTAGGAGGCAGCGCAGCGGAGAGGAGGGGGCGGGTGTTGGTGGTGAGGGGAGTGACAGTCTTTCCCGGGCAAGGCGGCGGAAGTAGCGGGGCGGGCACTTCCGGTTTGAGCAGCAATGGAAGAAGCTCCCTCCCTCCCTCCCTTTATGTTTTCTGTTGTGTGTCTTGCTCTTGTTTGTCATTGCAGCCGGAGGGGTAAAAAGGGGCTCCGGAGGTTAGTGCCTTGGGAAGGAGATTTGTCGTGGGACGAATCCGCTGGTTTGAAAAAGGGAAGCAAGAGAGAGACGACTTTGGGGCATGCAGCTGTCCCCGAGCCGAGCTACGCGGCTGGGGGCCGGTACAAGGCTGCATGTCACACGGGTGTTTTGGAGTACGAGTTTCGGTGCCTCCGGACCCTTTTACCCCAGTTCTTGATGGAGATCGTTTTAGTTACGTTATGGTTTCTATTTTTGTTTGGAACATTGTTAATTGGCTGAATAAAGAAGGGGCTGCTATGGCCTTAAATTAATCCAATGCCAGGTAGTCCGTGTCTATTATTTTAGGAGGTTTTAAGTTGAGGGGGAATGTGGGGTCTCTGGGGGGTAAGGGGAAGTAGGCTCTACCATTATCAAGCCATTCACTATCTAGGCTGCTGAGTGGCTGGCTCTCAGCGGGAGGCAGACAGCTAGGCACCTCAGAGCAGAGCTGGTATCATGTGTGTACCTCATGGAAAGGAGTTGGATTGTGTCTGGGGAAGGGAGAGCAGCTCACTGGATCTGTTGTGAGCCAGGAGAATTCCCCATGCGGCTGGGACCCAGAGAGGGTTTGCTGAACTTAGTGTCCTGAGGCCCTGGACTGTGGACTGGAGTATCTCACCTGCAATCTGGTCCTGTAGACTTGTCGGATGTCTACTGGATATTGGGACTGATGAGAACTGCATCTATTGGGACTGTAGGGATCTGTTGTGCACCTCTTGGACACCTTCTATTGGTGGAGTTACTGGAACTTTGGGACTTATGTTGCTTTGCCTGCGAAGCTGGGAATTGTGACTGCTTGGTAGATGGAATCTGGGACACTCCCTTGTGGATTATATAGTAATATTGTGAACTTTTTGTGTAAACTGTGTGACCAATAAATGCCCCGTCAGTCGGGTTTTGTTTAATCTGCCGCTATACACTGTGTCTCTGGGCTCTGTGGTCTCGGAACCGTCACACTGTACATACATGCATGAACATAAATAATCCAGCGGTTCTGGAGGTGTGTTTAGCTTCTAAGGGTACAATGGTTAATTTGCATATATTCAGCAGTGGTGCTCTGGGAGACATCTCGAGCTCACTCCAACCTGAATTATCGCAAATTCTTTCTGTTTTAGGAAAGCAAATTTTTGTTTTTCTTAACATCTTAGTAAGGGAGCTTTTAGGACCATTGTAGTCCCTTACACACTCCAATGAGTTCTGGGTCACCATGAGCTTGCTGGTTAGTCTGTACCTCTCGGTTTACAAGCCCTACTCCATAGAGCCAAATTAATCCATGCCATGCACTGATGAGGATCAAACAATCCGAAACAGTCTGTATGCATGTTGGATTATTATGGCTCTGTACAATTTAACAAGCTGACACATCATTGCAATCCAGCGGTTCTGGAGGTGTGTTTAGCTTCTAAGGGTACAATGGTTAATTTGCATATATTCAGCAGTGGTGCTCTGGGAGACATCTCGAGCTCACTCCAACCTGAATTATCGCAAATTCTTTCTGTTTTAGGAAAGCAAATTTTTGTTTTTCTTAACATCTTAGTAAGGGGGCTTTTAGGACCATTGTAGTCCCTTACACACTCCAATGAGTTCTGGGTCACCATGAGCTTGCTGGTTAGTCTGTACCTCTCGGTTTACAAGCCCTACTCCATAGAGCCAAATTAATCCATGCCATGCACTGATGAGGATCAAACAATCCGAAACAGTCTGTATGCATGTTGGATTATTATGGCTCTGTACAATTTAACAAGCTGACACATCATTGCAATCCAGCGGTTCTGGAGGTGTGTTTAGCTTCTAAGGGTACAATGGTTAATTTGCATATATTCAGCAGTGGTGCTCTGGGAGACAACTCGAGCTCACTCCAACCTGAATTATCGCAAATTCTTTCTGTTTTAGGAAAGCAAATTTTTGTTTTTCTTAACATCTTAGTAAGGGGGCTTTTAGGACCATTGTAGTCCCTTACACACTCCAATGAGTTCTGGGTCATCATGAGCTGGCTGGTTAGTCTGAACATAAATACATACATGCATGAACATACATACATACATACATGTACATACATACATACCTACATACATGTACGTACATACATACATACATACATACATGCACGTACGTACATACGTACGTACGTACATACATACATACATACATGCGCGTACGTACATACATACATACATACATACATGCGCGTACGTACGTACATACATACATACATACATGCGCGTACATACATACATGCGCGTACATACATACATGCGCGTACATACATACATACAGGTACATACATACATGCACGTACATACATACATGCACGTACGTACATACATACATACATACATGCGCGTACGTACATACATACATGCGCGTACGTACATACATGCGCGTACATACATACATACAGGTACATACATACATGCACGCACATACATACATCCACGTACGTACGTACGTACATGCATGCACGCACGTAAATACATACATAAAGTTTTTTGAGTTTTTTTCTCACTAAATTATAAAAACCATCATTTAAAACTGCATTTTGTGTTCAATTATGTTATCTTTGACTAATAGTTAACGGTTTATGATGAGCAGAAACATTTAAGTGTGACAAACATGCAAAAGAATAAGAAATCAGGAAGGGGGCAAATAGTTTTTCACAACACTGTACATACATGCATGAACATAAATACATACATGCATGAACATACATACATACATACATACATACATACATACATACATGCATGTACATACATACATACATGCATGTACATACATACATACATGCATGTACATACATACATACCTACATACATGTACATACATACATACATACATACATACATGCATGTACATACATACATGTACATACATACATACATGTACGTACGTACATACATACATACATGTACGTACGTACGTACGTACGTACGTACGTACGTACGTACGTACATACATACATGCGCGTACGTACGTACATATATACATACATGCGCGTACGTACGTACATACATACATACATACGCGTACATACATACATGTGCGTACATACATACATGTGCGTACATACATACATACACGTACATACATACATACATACATGCACGTACATACATACATACATGCATGCACGTACATACATACATACATGCATGCACGTACGTACGTACGTACGTACGTACGTACGTACGTACGTACGTACGTACGTACGTACGTACGTACGTACGTACATACATGCATGCATGCATGCATGCATGCACGTACATACATGCATTCACGTACATACATACATGCACGTACATACATACATACACGTACGTACATACATACATACATACATACATACATACATAAATGCACGTACGTACATACATACATACATACATACATACATGCACATACATACATACATACACACATACATGCACGTACGTACATACGTACATACATAAATACATACATACATACACATACATACATACATACATATACACGTACATACATACATACATACACGTACGTACATACACACATACATACATGCACATACATACATGCATGTACGTACATACATACATATATGCACGTACATACATACATACGTACATACATATATGCACGTACATACATACATACATGCACGTACATACATATATGCACGTACATACATACATGCACGTACATACATACATGCACGTACATACATACATACACACGTACATACATGTACATACATACATGCACATACATACATACATACATACATACATACACATACATACATACATACATGCGCGTACATACATACATACAGGTACATACATACATACATGCGCGTACATACATACATGCACGTACATACATACATGCACGTACATACATACATACATACATACATACATACATACATGCACGCACATACATACATGCATGTACATTCATGCATGCGCGTACGTACGTACGTACATGCATGCACGTACGTACATGCATGCACGCACGTAAATACATACATAAAGTTTTGAGTTTTTTTCTCACTAAATTATAAAAACCATCATTTAAAACTGCATTTTGTGTTCAATTATGTTATCTTTGACTAATAGTTAACGGTTTATGATGAGCAGAAACATTTAAGTGTGACAAACATGCAAAAGAATAAGAAATCAGGAAGGGGGCAAATAGTTTTTCACAACACTGTACATACATGCATGAACATAAATACATACATGCATGAACATACATACATACATACATGCATGTACATACATACATACATACATGCATGTACATACATACATACCTACATACATGTACATACATACATACATACATACATACATACATACATGCACGTACATACATACATGCATGCATGTACATACATACATACATACATGTACGTACGTACGTACGTACGTACGTACGTACATACATGCGCGTACGTACGTACGTACATACATACATACATGCGCGTACGTACATACATGTGCGTACATACACGTACATACATGCACGTACATACATACATACATACATACATACATGCATGCACGTACGTACGTACATACATACATACATACATGCATGCACGTACGTACATACATGCATGCACGTACATACATGCATGCACGTACATACATGCATGCACATACATACATACATACATGCACGTACATACATACATGCACGTACATACATACATGCACGTACATACATATATACATACTTGAATACATACATACATACATACATATATACATGCACATACATACATACATACACACATACATGCACGTACATACGTACATACATAAATACATACATACATGCACATACATACATGCACATACATACATACATACATACACATACATACATACATACATACATACATGCACGTACATACATGCACATACATACATGCAGGTACGTACATACATACATATATGCACATACATACATACGTACATACATACATGCACGTACGTACGTACATACATACATACATGCACGTACATACATACATGCACGTACATACATACATACATGCACATACATACATACATACATACATACACATACATACATACATACATGCGCGTACATACATGCGCGTACATACATACATGCGCGTACATACATACATACACTTACATACATACATACATACACGTACATACATGCACGTACATACATACGTACATACATACATACATGCACGCATGTACATACATGCATACATACATGCACGTACGTACGTACATACATACATACATACATACATGCATGCACGTTCATACATACATGCACGTACGTACGTACATACAGACATACATACATACATAAATGCACATACATACATACATACATACATACACACATACATGCACATACGTACATACATGCACATATATACATACATACATACATGCACATACATACATACATACATACATACATGCACATACATACATACATGCACATACATACATACATACATACATACATGCACGTACATACATACATGCACGTACATACATACATGCACGTACATACATACATACATACATGCACGTACGTACATACATACATACATACATACATGCACGTACGTACATACATACGTACATACATACATACATACATGCACGCACATACATACATACATACATACATGCACGTACATACATATATACATACATGCATGCACGTACATATATACATGCATGCACGTACATACATACATACATGCACGCACGTACGTAAGTACGTACGTACGTACGTACATGCATGCATGCACGTACATACATGCATGCACGTACATACATATATGCACGTACATGCATACATACATACATACATACATGCACGTACATACATACATACATGCACGTACATACATACATAAATGCACGTACATACATACATACATGCACGTACGTACATACATACATACATACATACATACACGTACATACATACATGCACGTATATACATACATACATACATGCACATACATACATACATACATACATACATACATACATACATGCACATACATACATACATACATATATACATGCACATACATACATACATACATATATACATGCACATACATACATACATACATACATACATACATGCACGTACATACATACATACATACATACATGCACGTACATACATGCATACATGCACGTACATACATACATACATACATGCACGTACATACATACATACATACATACATACATACACATACATACATACATACATACATGCACGTACATACATACATACATACATGCACATACATACATATATACATACATGCACCGTATGCACGTACGTACGTACATACATACATACATAGATACATGCACGTACGTACGTACATACATACATACATGCATACATGCACGTACGTACGTACATACATACATACATACATACATACATGCACATACATACATACATACATACATACATGCACATACATACATACATACATGCACATACATACATACATACATACATGCACATACATACATACATACATACATACATACATACATACATGCACATACATACATACATACATACATACATACATACATGCACGTACATACATACATGCACGTACATACATACATGCACGTACATACATACATGCACATACATACATACATACATACATACATGCACGTACATAAATACATGCACGTACATACATACATACATACATGCACGTACATACATACATGCAAATACGTACATACATACATACATACATGCACGTACGTACGTACATACATACATACATGCACATACATACATACATACATACATGCACGTACATACATACATACATAAATACATGCACATACATACATACATACATGCACTTACATACATACATGCACGTACATACATACATACATACATACATGCATGCATATACGTACATACGCACATACGCACATACATACATACATACATACATACATACATGCACGTACATACATACGCACGTACATACACGTATGTGTAGAGACAGGAGTATGAGGCTACTCGGAACCATGAGCGAGCCACTGTGTCCACCCCAGCTCTCCGAGATACCCCAAAAATCTCTCGCAAAGACTTTAAGCCATTTGTTGAGGTATCAGGAGATGTTGATGGGTTTTTTCAGGACTTTGAATTGCAATGTGAGCTACTGGATGTCTCCGCTATGGACTGGCCCCGTCATATTGTAGGGCTGCTGGAGGGGGGCGCTGCAGAAGCATACCGCATGCTGGATCCAAGAGAAAAGCGCAACTATGCGGCGATCAAGCAGGCAGTATTGTATTTTTATGCTATAACGCCTGATGCTCACAGGATACATACATACATGCATGCACGTACGTACATACATACATACATACATACATACATACATACATACATACACACATACACACATACATGCACATCCGTACATACATACATACATACATGCACATACATACATACATACATACATACACATACATACATACATACATGCACATACATACATACATACATACATACATGTACATACATACATGTACGTACATACATACATGCATGCACGTACATACATACATACTTACATGCACGCACATACATACATACATGCACGCACATACATACATACATACATACATACATATATACATACATGCATGCACGTACATATATACATGCATGCACCTACATACATACATGCATGCATGCACGTACGTACATACATGCATGCATGCATGCACGTACATACATGCATGCACGTACATACATATATGCACGTACGTACATACATACATACATACATACATGCACATACATACATACATACATACATACATACATACATAAATGCACATACATACATACATTAATGCACATACATACATACATACATACATAAATGCACATACATACATACATACATACATACATACATGCACATACATACATACATGCACATACATACATACATACATACATACATACACACATACATGCACGTACGTACGTACATACATATATACATGCACATACATACATACATGCACATACATACATACATACATACATACATGCACGTACGTACATACATACATACATGCACGTACATACATACATACATGCACGTACACACATACATATATACATACATGCACGTACATACATACATGCACGTACATACATACATACATACATACATACATACATGCACATACATACATACATACATACATGCACGCACATACATACATACATACATACATGCACGTACATACATATATACATACATACATGCATGCACGTACATATATACATGCATGCACGTACGTACGTACGTACGTACGTACGTACGTACGTGCATGCATGCATGCACGTACATACATGCATGCACGTACATACATATATGCACGTACATACATACATACATGCACATACATACATACATGCACATACATACATACATGCACGTACATACATACATACATACATACATGTCCTCCAATGATATGCGCTCACATGTGTATTTACAGTGTATCTTCCTCCAATGATATCACTCAAAGAAAGCAAAAAGAAAAAGAAAAGAAAAAACAAACATAGCGTGATCCTGTATAATATATATATGTATATATATCCACTTTACATCACAGTGTGATAACCAATCTCTGCACCATCACTCCAGTGCAATCTTATTTGGTTACCCCACACCAAGCCGTAATCACTATGTGTGATAGCTGTCACCACACGGACAACACCAATCCACTCTATGTGTTGCTTCAGGGTGCCCCTTATTCCTTTATGCACAATCTTCCACCTCCACACGTGGCCTCTCACCTTATTCCCTGCTGCCCAGATTATAAGACAGCAATAACGCTTGTGGCTCTCCAGCCAAATGCCTTAAGGTTCTCCAGCAGAGAAGATCAACCTTCACATACAGGTCCTTTGCAGCCTCATTCTCCACGCTGCAATCCTAATGACTAAAAGAACTTCCCATAGTGTAAAATTGTAACATTTATTTAAAATTCTAAAAGTAGTGCACTCACATTTCCATAATAAAAACACGCATATAGTTCCGCCGACTTGCCCACGCCTGTAGCTCCGCCCAACGCGTTTCGTACTTCCGTACTCATCAGGGGCTGGAGGTGTGCGGCCAGTCAGCTGTTTTAAATACTGTTTAGCTCTCCGTCTGTCCCAATCCGTTCATTGCCCATACCTAATATGCCTACGCAGAAAGGAAAGACCTTATGGTCAGACCTGCCGACAAGAGTGGGGGGGTGGTAGTGATGAGAAAGGATCAGTATACTGCAGAATTAGATAGGATTGTTGGTGACACAGCCACATATGAGAAACTTGGGGGGGACCCCACTAGGAAATATAAGGAAAAATTAAGAGATATTTTGAAAGAGGGACTGGACCTCAACATAATTAATGATGTAGAATTTAGGTACCTTATGATTGATTCACCTAGAATACCAGTGATTTATCAGAATCCAAAGATTCATAAAAACCTAGAGAACCCCCCGGGGAGACCCATCATTAGCGGTATAGAGTCTCTGAACCAGAGGATAGGCGAGTATATAGATCGATTCTTGCAACTAATTGTACAAAAACTTCCATATCTGATTAAGGATACAAAACAAATGATACAGGAAGTGGAGCGAATACGTCTAGAGAGAGATGACCTATTAATAACAGCTGACGTAACATCTTTATACACTATAACACCACATGATTTGGGGATACAGGCAGTTGGAGGAGCATTGATGGAAGATGGGAATCTCAAAAGGGAGCAAATTCTGTTTATTTTGCAGCTTTTAGAGTTTGTGTTATTACATAACTATTTTTGGTATGCGGGTAACTTTTTTAGACAGGTTACCGGATGTGCGATGGGGGCGAAGTTTGCCCCCAGCCTGGCGAATATTTTTATGGGGGAATGGGAAAAGGAAGTATTGTGGAATATGAGGAGTAGCCCGGTTAAAAATTGGTTTCGTTATATAGACGATCTGTGTATTATATGGAGTGGGAATACAGTGGAGCTTGAGGCCTATTTGCAGTGGCTCAACTCTAACTGTAAAGGGATTAGACTAACGGCCGAATATAGTATGGACAGAATTTGCTTCCTTGACCTGGACTTGTATAAGAAAAATGACAGATTACAGATGAGGACCTATTTCAAAAAGACTGACAGGAATGGGTACATTCCGTATTCCAGTTGCCACCATAGACGTTGGCTGACGAACATACCAAAAGGACAAATGCATAGAATCAGAAGAAATTGTTCAGAGATTGATGACTATAGACAACAGACAGATATGCTGATTGAGAGATTTGTAGAAAAGGGTTACGACAGAGAGACTCTAGTACAAACAAGAGACTGGACGGAGAGAATGGATAGAGGACAGATGTTACAGACTGGAAACAGGAGGGAAAGAACCAGGAATTATGAATATGCGATTCTATTAGATTATAATTCTAGGTATGATGAAGTGGAACGAGTATTTAGGAAACACTGGAATATTCTAAAGGCAGATAGTGTTCTCGGGCAGGTACTACCAATAAGACCACAATTCATATATAGAAAGGCAAAGAATGTGCAGCAGATTTTGGTCCCTAGCTTCATAGATAACCCCAAAACTAGAAGGACGGATATGGTTGGAAATAAAGGCTTTTTTCCGTGTCGGGATTGTGTTGGGTGTAGAGAGGCAAGAGGGCATAAGGGACAACAGTTTGTGGGTAAAGTAAATGGGAGGGATTATTCAATAAGGGATTGCATCACGTGTAATTCTAGTTATGTCGTCTATATGTGCTGGTGCCCTTGTGGGTATCAGTACATAGGGAGGACAACTAGGAAATTAAGAAAAAGAATTGGGGAACATGTAAGGAACATCAAGAAGGGGAATGGTGCACATAATCTGTCGAAACATTTTTCAGAGCAGCATGGGCGGGATCCCTCCTTGTTGAGGTTTTGTGGCATTGAAAAATTGAGTATGAAATGGAGGGGATGTAATAAAGTAAGGGAATTATCTAGGTTGGAATCCCGTTGGATATATGAGATGAAGACAATGCATCCGAGGGGTCTTAATGTTGAATTTGATTTAAATTGCTATATAGCGGATGATTAGGATGCGGATGTGGGGCGCGTGCATGTCCCTCTGCTTCAATTTGGAGGCAGATTTGGGGACATGCATGTGCTCCATAGGATTTCTGTCACTCAACCTGACTGTGGAGGGGGAATTGATGTACTGGTTATATATTATTCTTCTCCTTCATGTTTTTTATTTTATTTTTATTTTATATTTATATTTATTTTTATTTTTATTTATATTTTATTTTTATTTATATTTATTTTTATTTATATTTATTTTTATTTATATCTATTTTTATTTATTTATAATTATATTTATTTTTATCATTATTTTATTAATTTTTCTTCCCCCTATTTTTTTTTTTTGGGGGGGGGAATGGGGATATATGTATGGAACAAAATGGATGTTGTAATAATTATCAATATGATGTTGGAATATGTTGTGATCACATTCTGTGCTGTTACTATGTGGGGCTTGTTGTGTGCCCTATAAAATGGGGGAATGTGTGAATATGCGGAAAATACATGAATAATATGTGTATGTATGTAGCTTTGGAAAGATTAATATTGTAAGGGTATTGTTGCAATTAGGAACCTGTCGTAAGAACAATTGTAAATCGGGGTTTGAGGAGTGTGCTCCCATTGGATAATATTATTACTGTTAGATGTGGGCTTGGTGAATATGGCCAATCATAGGAGTTTGGATCGAGAATTTAGAATGCCTATTGGCAGCCACGATATGATGCAAGGGGGCGTTGCCTAAAGAAATGACGTGGAGAGGCTGGTATATCACAGCCTTCATGTCGAGGGTGACCGCTGGTATACGCCCAGACTGACGTGGCGTTAGGAGATAGGAAGATGGAGACTGAGGTATGTAGGGCGGAAATACGTATGTGGCCATTGCTGAGTTTGGCACTGACAGGCTGGAGTAGGAGGAAATAGGAAGAAGGAAGGCTGGCAGTGACAAGACAAGCATATTGGCCAGAGTAGAGGGCGGAAGTAGTTGCGTAGGCATATTAGGTATGGGCAATGAACGGATTGGGACAGACGGAGAGCTAAACAGTATTTAAAACAGCTGACTGGCCGCACACCTCCAGCCCCTGATGAGTACGGAAGTACGAAACGCGTTGGGCGGAGCTACAGGCGTGGGCAAGTCGGCGGAACAGAGCCTTGATTACTATATGCGTGTTTTTATTATGGAAATGTGAGTGCACTACTTTTAGAATTTTAAATAAATGTTACAATTTTACACTATGGGAAGTTCTTTTAGTCATTAGGATTGCAGCGTGGAGAATGAGGCTGCAAAGGACCTGTATGTGAAGGTTGATCTTCTCTGCTGGAGAACCTTAAGGCATTTGGCTGGAGAGCCACAAGCGTTATTGCTGTCTTATAATCTGGGCAGCAGGGAATAAGGTGAGAGGCCACGTGTGGAGGTGGAAGATTGTGCATAAAGGAATAAGGGGCACCCTGAAGCAACACATAGAGTGGATTGGTGTTGTCCGTGTGGTGACAGCTATCACACATAGTGATTACGGCTTGGTGTGGGGTAACCAAATAAGATTGCACTGGAGTGATGGTGCAGAGATTGGTTATCACAGGGTGATGTAAAGTGGATATATATACATATATATATTATACAGGATCACGCTATGTTTGTTTTTTCTTTTCTTTTTCTTTTTGCTTTCTTTGAGTGATATCATTGGAGGAAGATACACTGTAAATACACATGTGAGCGCATATCATTGGAGGACATTTTGAGAAAACACTTTATGCTTGGTGACAGATTTGCGATCCATGGACACGTAATTATGGTGGACTTTTGTAAATTATAAAGTATATGTTTGATTTAAGGTGGGAATATTGTGGTTGAGCGCACTGATACATACTGAATTTTTTGATACATGCATACATGCACGTACATACATACATACATACACACATGCACGTACATACATACATACATACATACATGCACGTACGTACATACATACATACATACATACATGCACGTACATACATACATGCATGTACATACATACATACATACATACATACATACATACATACATGCACATACATACATACATACATACATACATGCACATACATACATACATACATACATGCACATACATACATACATATATACATGTAAGCCAAGGGATGAGCAGCACAAACCGATTTTTATGCAATACTATGCAAAGCATGCACGCAGCACTGGAGAACCCCAATCTCCATAAGAAATATATAAATACAGAGGGTGCTGCAGCACACAACAGGAAAATAGTGACAGGGGCTCTTGGTTACGCTTTAACGCGTTTAAGCTCACCAACTGCGCCAAAGTGTCCCCGATCTGGTGAGTCCTACTCTAACCAGGCAAAAATGCTCGTTTTTATCAGCGTTCTAGTGGGAACCATGCCAAAAGCCCAGGGGTCAGCTAAATGGGAGAAATGAAATTAAAAACACCTCACCTTCTACTAGCTACTAACTGAACTATGAGCACCGCTCATTTAAATGCTTAACTGTGCTAGAGATGGGTGTGGTTATGCACGCTCACAGGGGAAAATAATATAAGCCAAGGGATGAGCAGCACAAACCGATTTTTATGCAATACTATGCAAAGCATGCACGCAGCACTGGAGAACCCCAATCTCCATAAGAAATATATAAATACAGAGGGTGCTGCAGCACACAACAGGAAAATAGTGACAGGGGCTCTTGGTTACGCTTTAACGCGTTTAAGCTCACCAACTGCGCCAAAGTGTCCCCGATCTGGTGAGTCCTACTCTAACCAGGCAAAAATGCTCGTTTTTATCAGCGTTCTAGTGGGAACCATGCCAAAAGCCCAGGGGTCAGCTAAATGGGAGAAATGAAATTAAAAACACCTCACCTTCTACTAGCTACTAACTGAACTATGAGCACCGCTCATTTAAATGCTTAACTGTGCTAGAGATGGGTGTGGTTATGCACGCTCACAGGGGAAAATAATATAAGCCAAGGGATGAGCAGCACAAACCGATTTTTATGCAATACTATGCAAAGCATGCACGCAGCACTGGAGAACCCCAATCTCCATAAGAAATATATAAATACAGAGGGTGCTGCAGCACACAACAGGAAAATAGTGACAGGGGCTCTTGGTTACGCTTTAACGCGTTTAAGCTCACCAACTGCGCCAAAGTGTCCCCGATCTGGTGAGTCCTACTCTAACCAGGCAAAAATGCTCGTTTTTATCAGCGTTCTAGTGGGAACCATGCCAAAAGCCCAGGGGTCAGCTAAATGGGAGAAATGAAATTAAAAACACCTCACCTTCTACTAGCTACTAACTGAACTATGAGCACCGCTCATTTAAATGCTTAACTGTGCTAGAGATGGGTGTGGTTATGCACGCTCACAGGGGAAAATAATATAAGCCAAGGGATGAGCAGCACAAACCGATTTTTATGCAATACTATGCAAAGCATGCACGCAGCACTGGAGAACCCCAATCTCCATAAGAAATATATAAATACAGAGGGTGCTGCAGCACACAACAGGAAAATAGTGACAGGGGCTCTTGGTTACGCTTTAACGCGTTTAAGCTCACCAACTGCGCCAAAGTGTCCCCGATCTGGTGAGTCCTACTCTAACCAGGCAAAAATGCTCGTTTTTATCAGCGTTCTAGTGGGAACCATGCCAAAAGCCCAGGGGTCAGCTAAATGGGAGAAATGAAATTAAAAACACCTCACCTTCTACTAGCTACTAACTGAACTATGAGCACCGCTCATTTAAATGCTTAACTGTGCTAGAGATGGGTGTGGTTATGCACGCTCACAGGGGAAAATAATATAAGCCAAGGGATGAGCAGCACAAACCGATTTTTATGCAATACTATGCAAAGCATGCACGCAGCACTGGAGAACCCCAATCTCCATAAGAAATATATAAATACAGAGGGTGCTGCAGCACACAACAGGAAAATAGTGACAGGGGCTCTTGGTTACGCTTTAACGCGTTTAAGCTCACCAACTGCGCCAAAGTGTCCCCGATCTGGTGAGTCCTACTCTAACCAGGCAAAAATGCTCGTTTTTATCAGCGTTCTAGTGGGAACCATGCCAAAAGCCCAGGGGTCAGCTAAATGGGAGAAATGAAATTAAAAACACCTCACCTTCTACTAGCTACTAACTGAACTATGAGCACCGCTCATTTAAATGCTTAACTGTGCTAGACCTGTGCTAGAATGCTAACCACACCCATCTCTAGCACAGTTAAGCATTTAAATGAGCGGTGCTCATAGTTCAGTTAGTAGCTAGTAGAAGGTGAGGTGTTTTTAATTTCATTTCTCCCATTTAGCTGACCCCTGGGCTTTTGGCATGGTTCCCACTAGAACGCTGATAAAAACGAGCATTTTTGCCTGGTTAGAGTAGGACTCACCAGATCGGGGACACTTTGGCGCAGTTGGTGAGCTTAAACGCGTTAAAGCGTAACCAAGAGCCCCTGTCACTATTTTCCTGTTGTGTGCTGCAGCACCCTCTGTATTTATATATTTCTTATGGAGATTGGGGTTCTCCAGTGCTGCGTGCATGCTTTGCATAGTATTGCATAAAAATCGGTTTGTGCTGCTCATCCCTTGGCTTATATTATTTTCCCCTGTGAGCGTGCATAACCACACCCATCTCTAGCACAGTTAAGCATTTAAATGAGCGGTGCTCATAGTTCAGTTAGTAGCTAGTAGAAGGTGAGGTGTTTTTAATTTCATTTCTCCCATTTAGCTGACCCCTGGGCTTTTGGCATGGTTCCCACTAGAACGCTGATAAAAACGAGCATTTTTGCCTGGTTAGAGTAGGACTCACCAGATCGGGGACACTTTGGCGCAGTTGGTGAGCTTAAACGCGTTAAAGCGTAACCAAGAGCCCCTGTCACTATTTTCCTGTTGTGTGCTGCAGCACCCTCTGTATTTATATATTTCTTATGGAGATTGGGGTTCTCCAGTGCTGCGTGCATGCTTTGCATAGTATTGCATAAAAATCGGTTTGTGCTGCTCATCCCTTGGCTTATATTATTTTCCCCTGTGAGCGTGCATAAGCACACCCATCTCTAGCACAGTTAAGCATTTAAATGAGCGGTGCTCATAGTTCAGTTAGTAGCTAGTAGAAGGTGAGGTGTTTTTAATTTCATTTCTCCCATTTAGCTGACCCCTGGGCTTTTGGCATGGTTCCCACTAGAACGCTGATAAAAACGAGCATTTTTGCCTGGTTAGAGTAGGACTCACCAGATCGGGGACACTTTGGCGCAGTTGGTGAGCTTAAACGCGTTAAAGCGTAACCAAGAGCCCCTGTCACTATTTTCCTGTTGTGTGCTGCAGCACCCTCTGTATCTATATATTTCTTATGGAGATTGGGGTTCTCCAGTGCTGCGTGCATGCTTTGCATAGTATTGCATAAAAATCGGTTTGTGCTGCTCATCCCTTGGCTTATATTATTTTCCCCTGTGAGCGTGCATAACCACACCCATCTCTAGCACAGTTAAGCATTTAAATGAGCGGTGCTCATAGTTCAGTTAGTAGCTAGTAGAAGGTGAGGTGTTTTTAATTTCATTTCTCCCATTTAGCTGACCCCTGGGCTTTTGGCATGGTTCCCACTAGAACGCTGATAAAAACGAGCATTTTTGCCTGGTTAGAGTAGGACTCACCAGATCGGGGACACTTTGGCGCAGTTGGTGAGCTTAAACGCGTTAAAGCGTAACCAAGAGCCCCTGTCACTATTTTCCTGTTGTGTGCTGCAGCACCCTCTGTATTTATATATTTCTTATGGAGATTGGGGTTCTCCAGTGCTGCGTGCATGCTTTGCATAGTATTGCATAAAAATCGGTTTGTGCTGCTCATCCCTTGGCTTATATTATTTTCCCCTGTGAGCGTGCATAACCACACCCATCTCTAGCACAGTTAAGCATTTAAATGAGCGGTGCTCATAGTTCAGTTAGTAGCTAGTAGAAGGTGAGGTGTTTTTAATTTCATTTCTCCCATTTAGCTGACCCCTGGGCTTTTGGCATGGTTCCCACTAGAACGCTGATAAAAACGAGCATTTTTGCCTGGTTAGAGTAGGACTCACCAGATCGGGGACACTTTGGCGCAGTTGGTGAGCTTAAACGCGTTAAAGCGTAACCAAGAGCCCCTGTCACTATTTTCCTGTTGTGTGCTGCAGCACCCTCTGTATTTATACATATATACATGCACATACATACATACATACATACATACATACATACATACATACATGCACGTCTAGAGAGAGATGACCTATTAATAACAGCTGACGTAACATCTTTATACACTATAACACCACATGATTTGGGGATACAGGCAGTTGGAGGAGCATTGATGGAAGATGGGAATCTCAAAAGGGAGCAAATTCTGTTTATTTTGCAGCTTTTAGAGTTTGTGTTATTACATAACTATTTTTGGTATGCGGGCAACTTTTTTAGACAGGTTACCGGATGTGCGATGGGGGCGAAGTTTGCCCCCAGCCTGGCGAATATTTTTATGGGGGAATGGGAAAAGGAAGTATTGCGGAATATGAGAAGTAGCCCGGTTAAAAATTGGTTTCGTTATATAGACGATCTGTGTATTATATGGAGTGGGAATACAGTGGAGCTTGAGGCCTATTTGCAGTGGCTCAACTCTAACTGTAAAGGGATTAGACTAACGGCCGAATATAGTATGGACAGAATTTGCTTCCTTGACCTGGACTTGTATAAGAAAAATGACAGATTACAGATGAGGACCTATTTCAAAAAGACTGACAGGAATGGGTACATTCCGTATTCCAGTTGCCACCATAGAAGTTGGCTGACGAACATACCAAAAGGACAAATGCATAGAATCAGAAGAAATTGTTCAGAGATTGATGACTATAGACAACAGACAGATATGCTGATTGAGAGATTTGTAGAAAAGGGTTACGACAGAGAGACTCTAGTACAAACAAGAGACTGGACGGAGAGAATGGATAGAGGACAGATGTTACAGACTGGAAACAGGAGGGAAAGAACCAGGAATTATGAATATGCGATTCTATTAGATTATAATTCTAGGTATGATGAAGTGGAACGAGTATTTAGGAAACACTGGAATATTCTAAAGGCAGATAGTGTTCTCGGGCAGGTACTACCAATAAGACCACAATTCATATATAGAAAGGCAAAGAATGTGCAGCAGATTTTGGTCCCTAGCTTCATAGATGGCCCCAAAACTAGAAGGACGGATATGGTTGGAAATAAAGGCTTTTTTCCGTGTCGGGATTGTGTTGGGTGTAGAGAGGCAAGAGGGCATAAGGGACAACAGTTTGTGGGTAAAGTAAATGGGAGGGATTATTCAATAAGGGATTGCATCACGTGTAATTCTAGTTATGTCGTCTATATGTGCTGGTGCCCTTGTGGGTATCAGTACATAGGGAGGACAACTAGGAAATTAAGAAAAAGAATTGGGGAACATGTAAGGAACATCAAGAAGGGGAATGGTGCACATAATCTGTCGAAACATTTTTCAGAGCAGCATGGGCGGGATCCCTCCTTGTTGAGGTTTTGTGGCATTGAAAAATTGAGTATGAAATGGAGGGGATGTAATAAAGTAAGGGAATTATCTAGGTTGGAATCCCGTTGGATATATGAGATGAAGACAATGCATCCGAGGGGTCTTAATGTTGAATTTGATTTAAATTGCTATATAGCGGATGATTAGGATGCGGATGTGGGGCGCGTGCATGTCCCTCTGCTTCAATTTGGAGGCAGATTTGGGGACATGCATGTGCTCCATAGGATTTCTGTCACTCGACCTGACTGTGGAGGGGGAATTGATGTACTGGTTATATATTATTCTTCTCCTTCATGTTTTTTATTTTATTTTTATTTTATATTTATATTTATTTTTATTTTTATTTATATTTTATTTTTATTTATATTTATTTTTATTTATATTTATTTTTATTTATATCTATTTTTATTTATTTATAATTATATTTATTTGTATCATTATTTTATTAATTTTTCTTCCCCCTATTTTTTTTTTTTGGGGGGGGAATGGGGATATATGTATGGAACAAAATGGATGTTGTAATAATTATCAATATGATGTTGGAATATGTTGTGATCACATTCTGTGCTGTTACTATGTGGGGCTTGTTGTGTGCCCTATAAAATGGGGGAATGTGTGAATATGCGGAAAATACATGAATAATATGTGTATGTATGTAGCTTTGGAAAGATTAATATTGTAAGGGTATTGTTGCAATTAGGAACCTGTCGTAAGAACAATTGTAAATCGGGGTTTGAGGAGTGTGCTCCCATTGGATAATATTATTACTGTTAGATGTGGGCTTGGTGAATATGGCCAATCATAGGAGTTTGGATCGAGAATTTAGAATGCCTATTGGCAGCCACGATATGATGCAAGGGGGCGTTGCCTAAAGAAATGACGTGGAGAGGCTGGTATATCACAGCCTTCATGTCGAGGGTGACCGCTGGTATACGCCCAGACTGACGTGGCGTTAGGAGATAGGAAGATGGAGACTGAGGTATGTAGGGCGGAAATACGTATGTGGCCATTGCTGAGTTTGGCACTGACAGGCTGGAGTAGGAGGAAATAGGAAGAAGGAAGGCTGGCAGTGACAAGACAAGCATATTGGCCAGAGTAGAGGGCGGAAGTAGTTGCGTAGGCATATTAGGTATGGGCAATGAACGGATTGGGACAGACGGAGAGCTAAACAGTATTTAAAACAGCTGACTGGCCGCACACCTCCAGCCCCTGATGAGTACGGAAGTACGAAACGCGTTGGGCGGAGCTACAGGCGTGGGCAAGTCGGCGGAACAGAGCCTTGATTACTATATGCGTGTTTTTATTATGGAAATGTGAGTGCACTACTTTTAGAATTTTAAATAAATGTTACAATTTTACACTATGGGAAGTTCTTTTAGTCATTAGGATTGCAGCGTGGAGAATGAGGCTGCAAAGGACCTGTATGTGAAGGTTGATCTTCTCTGCTGGAGAACCTTAAGGCATTTGGCTGGAGAGCCACAAGCGTTATTGCTGTCTTATAATCTGGGCAGCAGGGAATAAGGTGAGAGGCCACGTGTGGAGGTGGAAGATTGTGCATAAAGGAATAAGGGGCACCCTGAAGCAACACATAGAGTGGATTGGTGTTGTCCGTGTGGTGACAGCTATCACACATAGTGATTACGGCTTGGTGTGGGGTAACCAAATAAGATTGCACTGGAGTGATGGTGCAGAGATTGGTTATCACAGGGTGATGTAAAGTGGATATATATACATATATATATTATACAGGATCACGCTATGTTTGTTTTTTCTTTTCTTTTTCTTTTTGCTTTCTTTGAGTGATATCATTGGAGGAAGATACACTGTAAATACACATGTGAGCGCATATCATTGGAGGACATTTTGAGAAAACACTTTATGCTTGGTGACAGATTTGCGATCCATGGACACGTAATTAATGGTGGACTTTTGTAAATTATAAAGTATATGTTTGATTTAAGGTGGGAATATTGTGGTTGAGCGCACTGATACATACTGAATTTTTTGATACATGCATACATGCACGTACATACATACATACATACACACATGCACGTACATACATACATACATACATACATGCACGTACATACATACATACATACATACATGCACGTACATACATACATGCATATACATACATACATACATACATACATACATACATACATACATATACATACATACATACATACATGCACATACATACATACATACATACATGCACATACATACATACATATATACATGCACATACATACATACATACATACATACATAACAACATGCACGTCTAGAGAGAGATGACCTATTAATAACAGCTGACGTAACATCTTTATACACTATAACACCACATGATTTGGGGATACAGGCAGTTGGAGGAGCATTGATGGAAGATGGGAATCTCAAAAGGGAGCAAATTCTGTTTATTTTGCAGCTTTTAGAGTTTGTGTTATTACATAACTATTTTTGGTATGCGGGCAACTTTTTTAGACAGGTTACCGGATGTGCGATGGGGGCGAAGTTTGCCCCCAGCCTGGCGAATATTTTTATGGGGGAATGGGAAAAGGAAGTATTGCGGAATATGAGGAGTAGCCCGGTTAAAAATTGGTTTCGTTATATAGACGATCTGTGTATTATATGGAGTGGGAATACAGTGGAGCTTGAGGCCTATTTGCAGTGGCTCAACTCTAACTGTAAAGGGATTAGACTAACGGCCGAATATAGTATGGACAGAATTTGCTTCCTTGACCTGGACTTGTATAAGAAAAATGACAGATTACAGATGAGGACCTATTTCAAAAAGACTGACAGGAATGGGTACATTCCGTATTCCAGTTGCCACCATAGAAGTTGGCTGACGAACATACCAAAAGGACAAATGCATAGAATCAGAAGAAATTGTTCAGAGATTGATGACTATAGACAACAGACAGATATGCTGATTGAGAGATTTGTAGAAAAGGGTTACGACAGAGAGACTCTAGTACAAACAAGAGACTGGACGGAGAGAATGGATAGAGGACAGATGTTACAGACTGGAAACAGGAGGGAAAGAACCAGGAATTATGAATATGCGATTCTATTAGATTATAATTCTAGGTATGATGAAGTGGAACGAGTATTTAGGAAACACTGGAATATTCTAAAGGCAGATAGTGTTCTCGGGCAGGTACTACCAATAAGACCACAATTCATATATAGAAAGGCAAAGAATGTGCAGCAGATTTTGGTCCCTAGCTTCATAGATGGCCCCAAAACTAGAAGGACGGATATGGTTGGAAATAAAGGCTTTTTTCCGTGTCGGGATTGTGTTGGGTGTAGAGAGGCAAGAGGGCATAAGGGACAACAGTTTGTGGGTAAAGTAAATGGGAGGGATTATTCAATAAGGGATTGCATCACGTGTAATTCTAGTTATGTCGTCTATATGTGCTGGTGCCCTTGTGGGTATCAGTACATAGGGAGGACAACTAGGAAATTAAGAGAAAGAATTGGGGAACATGTAAGGAACATCAAGAAGGGGAATGGTGCACATAATCTGTCGAAACATTTTTCAGAGCAGCATGGGCGGGATCCCTCCTTGTTGAGGTTTTGTGGCATTGAAAAATTGAGTATGAAATGGAGGGGATGTAATAAAGTAAGGGAATTATCTAGGTTGGAATCCCGTTGGATATATGAGATGAAGACAATGCATCCGAGGGGTCTTAATGTTGAATTTGATTTAAATTGCTATATAGCGGATGATTAGGATGCGGATGTGGGGCGCGTGCATGTCCCTCTGCTTCAATTTGGAGGCAGATTTGGGGACATGCATGTGCTCCATAGGATTTCTGTCACTCGACCTGACTGTGGAGGGGGAATTGATGTACTGGTTATATATTATTCTTCTCCTTCATGTTTTTTATTTTATTTTTATTTTATATTTATATTTATTTTTATTTATATTTTATTTTTATTTATATTTATTTTTATTTATATTTATTTTTATTTATATCTATTTTTATTTATTTATAATTATATTTATTTTTATCATTATTTTATTAATTTTTCTTCCCCCTATTTTTTTTTTTTGGGGGGGGGGAATGGGGATATATGTATGGAACAAAATGGATGTTGTAATAATTATCAATATGATGTTGGAATATGTTGTGATCACATTCTGTGCTGTTACTATGTGGGGCTTGTTGTGTGCCCTATAAAATGGGGGAATGTGTGAATATGCGGAAAATACATGAATAATATGTGTATGTATGTAGCTTTGGAAAGATTAATATTGTAAGGGTATTGTTGCAATTAGGAACCTGTCGTAAGAACAATTGTAAATCGGGGTTTGAGGAGTGTGCTCCCATTGGATAATATTATTACTGTTAGATGTGGGCTTGGTGAATATGGCCAATCATAGGAGCTTGGATCGAGAATTTAGAATGCTTATTGGCAGCCACGATATGATGCAAGGGGGCGTTGCCTAAAGAAATGACGTGGAGAGGCTGGTATATCACAGCCTTCATGTCGAGGGTGACCGCTGGTATACGCCCAGACTGACGTGGCGTTAGGAGATAGGAAGATGGAGACTGAGGTATGTAGGGCGGAAATACGTATGTGGCCATTGCTGAGTTTGGCACTGACAGGCTGGAGTAGGAGGAAATAGGAAGAAGGAAGGCTGGCAGTGACAAGACAAGCATATTGGCCAGAGTAGAGGGCGGAAGTAGTTGCGTAGGCATATTAGGTATGGGCAATGAACGGATTGGGACAGACGGAGAGCTAAACAGTATTTAAAACAGCTGACTGGCCGCACACCTCCAGCCCCTGATGAGTACGGAAGTACGAAACGCGTTGGGCGGAGCTACAGGCGTGGGCAAGTCGGCGGAACAGAGCCTTGATTACTATATGCGTGTTTTTATTATGGAAATGTGAGTGCACTACTTTTAGAATTTTAAATAAATGTTACAATTTTACACTATGGGAAGTTCTTTTAGTCATTAGGATTGCAGCGTGGAGAATGAGGCTGCAAAGGACCTGTATGTGAAGGTTGATCTTCTCTGCTGGAGAACCTTAAGGCATTTGGCTGGAGAGCCACAAGCGTTATTGCTGTCTTATAATCTGGGCAGCAGGGAATAAGGTGAGAGGCCACGTGTGGAGGTGGAAGATTGTGCATAAAGGAATAAGGGGCACCCTGAAGCAACACATAGAGTGGATTGGTGTTGTCCGTGTGGTGACAGCTATCACACATAGTGATTACGGCTTGGTGTGGGGTAACCAAATAAGATTGCACTGGAGTGATGGTGCAGAGATTGGTTATCACAGGGTGATGTAAAGTGGATATATATACATATATATATTATACAGGATCACGCTATGTTTGTTTTTTCTTTTCTTTTTCTTTTTGCTTTCTTTGAGTGATATCATTGGAGGAAGACACACTGTAAATACACATGTGAGCGCATATCATTGGAGGACATTTTGAGAAAACACTTTATGCTTGGTGACAGATTTGCGATCCATGGACACGTAATTAATGGTGGACTTTTGTAAATTATAAAGTATATGTTTGATTTAAGGTGGGAATATTGTGGTTGAGCGCACTGATACATACTGAATTTTTTGATACATGCATACATGCACGTACATACATACATACATACATACATGCACGTACATACATACATACATACATGCACGTACATACATACATGCATGTACATACATACATACATACATACATACATACATGCACATACATACATACATACATACATACATACATACATGCACATACATATATACATGCACATACATACATACATACATACATACATACATACATACATGCACATACATACATACATACATACATGCACGTACATACATGCATACATGCACGTACGTACATACATACATACATACATACATACACGTACGTACATACATACATGCACGTACATACATACATACATGCACATACATACATATATACATACATGCACGTACGTACATACATACATACAAAGATACATGCACGTACATACGTACGTACGTACATACATACATGCATACATGCACGTACGTACGTACGTACGTACATACATACATACATACATACACATACATACATACATACATGCACATACATACATACATATATACATACATACATACATACATGCACATACATACATGCACATACATACATACATACATACATACATACATGCACATACATACATGCACATACATACATACATACATACATACATGCACATACATACATACATACATACATGCACATACATACATACATACATACATACATACATGCACGTACATACATACATGCACGTACGTACGTACATACATACATACATACATGCACGTACGTACATACATACATACATACATGCACTTACATACATACATGCACGTACATACATACATACATACATGCATGCACATACGTACATACGCACATACGCACATACATACATACATACATACATGCACGTACATACATACGCACGTACATACACGTATGTGTAGAGACAGGAGTTTGAGGCTACTCGGAACCATGAGCGAGCCACTGTGTCGCTCATACATACATACATACATACATGCACGTACATACATACGCACGTACATACACGTATGTGTAGAGACAGGAGTTTGAGGCTACTCGGAACCATGAGCGAGCCACTGTGTCCACCCCAGCTCTCCGAGATACCCCAAAAATCTCTTGCAAAGACTTTAAGCCATTTGTTGAGGTATCAGGAGATAGTGATGGGTTTTTTCAGGACTTTGAGTTGCAATGTGAGCTACTGGATGTCCCCGCTATGGACTGGCCCCATCATATTGTAGGGCTGCTGGAGGGGGGCGCTGCAGAAGCATACCGCATGCTGGATCCAAGAGAAAAGCGCAACTATGCGGCGATCAAGCAGACAGTATTGGATTATTATGCTATAACGCCTGATGCTCACAGGATACATACATACATACATGCATGCACGTACATACATACATACATACACGCACGTACGTACGTACATACATACATACATACATACATACATACATACATACATACACACATACACACATACATGCACATACGTACATACATACATACATGCACATACATACATACATACATACATGCACATACATACATACATACATACATACATACATACACATACATACATACATGCACGTACATACATACATGCACGTACATACATACATGCACGTACGTACATACATACATACATGCACGCACATACATACATACATACATACATACATGCACGCACATACATACATACATACATACATGCACGTACATACATATATACATACATGCATGCACGTACATATATACATGCATGCACGTACGTACGTACGTACGTACGTACGTACGTACGTACGTACGTACATGCATGCATGCATGCATGCACGTACATACATGCATGCACGTACATACATATATGCACGTACATACATACATACATACATACATAAATGCACATACATACATAAATGCACATACATACATACATACATACATACATACATAAATGCACATACATACATACATTAATGCACATACATACATACATACATACATACATACATACATGCACATACATACATACATACATGCACATACATACATACATACATACATACATACACACATACATGCACGTACGTACATACGTACATACATACATACATGCACATACATACATACATACATGCACATACATACATACATACATACATACATGCACGTACGTACGTACATACATACATACATGCACGTACATACATACATACATGCACGTACATACATACCTGCACGTACATACATACATGCACGTACATACATACATGCATGCACATACATACATACATACATACATGCATGCACATACATACATACATACATACATACATACATGCACATACATACATACATATATACATGCACATACATACATACATGCACGTACGTACGTACGTACGTACATACATACATACATACATACATACATACATGCACGTACATACATGCATACATGCACGTACATACATACATACATACATGCACGTACATACATACATAAATACATACATACATACATACACGTACATACATACATACATGCACGTACATACATACATACATGCACGTACATACATATATACATACATGCACGTACATACATACATACATAGATACATGCACGTACGTACGTACATACATACATACATGCACGTACATACATACATGCACGTACATACATACATGCACGTACATACATACATACATACATACATGCACGTACATAAATACATGCACGTACATACATACATACATACATACATGCACGTACATACATACATGCACGTACATACATACATGCACGTACGTACGTACGTACATACATACATACATACATACATGCACGTAGGTACATACATACATACATGCACGTACGTACGTACATACATACATACATACATGCACGTACGTACATACATACATACATACATACATGCACGTACATAAATACATGCACATACATACATACATACATGCACGTACATACATACATGCACGTACATACATACATGCACGTACATACATACATACATACATACATGCACGTACATACATACATGCACGTACATACATACATACATACATACATGCACGTACATACATACATACATACATGCACATACATACATACATGCACGTACGTACATACATACATACATACATGCACGTACATACATACATACATACATACATACATACATACATGCACATACATACATACATACATGCACTTACATACATACATGCACGTACATACATACATACATGCATGCACATACATACATACGCACATACATACATACATACATACATACATACATGCACGTACATACATACGCACGTACATACACGTACATACATACATGCACGTACATACATACATAAATACAATTATATATACATAGATTGCAGCATGACTGAGAGACTGGGTTCTGCTGTACTGAATCATAGCTTTGTATTGAAATATTTGGTTCAATTGTTTCAGGTGCAAGGGTTTATTCATGTTTTTAATGAGATTTGTCCTGAAATCAGAACTACAATGGGCTCAATTCTGGTAGCGTTTAGTAAATAATTACCTCATGGCATTGGGTTTACCTCATGAGGGAAATCAACTTTTGAATTCTGGTAGTTTAAGTAAAGTTTTACCACACGTAATTTCATGTGGTAATTTTCTACTAAAAATGTGTGGTATTTAGAAGTGAAATACCTCACACTTGAATTCTGAAGAGAAATAAGGTGCGTGTTTGCATGTCTTTTACCTCACATAATTAGACCTACCTCTACCACATGATAAATGTAGTGCTGTGACATAAATATGATATCTGTCACATAACATGGAGCCTTTTCAGCTTGTTCTGTGCTCCCTCCCCCCCCCCCCCCCGAACCACCCAGTCTCTAAAAGTAAAAGTGCTCCTACCCCCAGCCTCTAAGGGCCCATTTCCACTAGGAGCGGTACGATGCGGCTACACGCATCGCACCGCGGGTGTCCTGAAACACATGCACAGCAATGGAAGAGTTTCCACTGCGTGCATGTTGTGCGGAGCGATCCGATAATCTGCAGCATGCTGCAGATTCTCGCACGGCCGCATACGCCTGCAGCCGCGTCCCATCTCCTCCATTGATTTCTGCATCGGGAGATGCGGAAGTGATGCGGCCGATGGCGGAAGTGATGCGATGCGGCTAGGTAGCCGCATTTGCATCACTTTGTAGTGGAAACCGCCCCAAAAAGTAAGTTCTCCAAACCCCCTCCCAACCACCAGCCTCTAAAAGTAAGTGCTCAGATTCCGCCTCTAATCCTGCTCCGACCCCCAGCCTCTAAAACTGCTCCGACCTACCCCCTCCCCCTTCCTCTAAAAGTAAGTACATACATGCACGTACGTACGTACATACATACATACATACATGCATGCACGTTCATACATACATACATACATGCACGTACGTACGTACGTACGTACGTACGTACGTACATACATACATACATACATACATACATAAATGCACATACATACATACATACATACATACACACATACACACATACATGCACATACGTACATACATACATACATGCACATACATAAATACATACATACATGCACATACATACATACATACATACATACATACATGCACATACATTCATACATGCACGTACATACATACATGCACGTACGTACATTCATACATGCACGTACGTACATACATACATGCACGTACGTACATACATACGTACGTACGTACATACATACATGCACGCACATACATACATACATACATGCACGCACATACATACATACATACATGCACGTACATACATATATACATACATGCATGCACGTACGTACGTACGTACATACATACATGCATGCACGTACATACATGCATGCACGTACATACATATATGCACGTACATACATACATACATGCACATACATACATGCACATACATACATACATACATACATGCACGTACATACATACATACATGCATGTACATACATACATACATGCACGTACATACATACATACATACATGCACATACATACATACATGCACATACATACATACATACATGCACATACATACATACATACATATATACATGCACATACATACATACATACATACATACATATATACATGCACATACATACATACATACATACATACATGCACGTACGTACATACATACATACATACATACATACATGCACGTACATACATGCATACATGCACGTACATACATACATACATACATACATACATACATACATACACGTACGTACGTACATACATACATGCACGTACATACATACATACATACATGCACATACATACATATATACATACATGCACGTACATACATACATACAAAGATACATGCACGTACGTACGTACATACATTCATACATGCACGTACGTACGTACGTACATACATACATACATACATACATACATGCACATACATACATACATACATGCACATACATACATACATACATGCACATACATACATACATACATGCACATACATACATACATGCACATACATACATACATACATACATACATGCACATACATACATACATACATACATGCACATACATACATACATACATACATGCACGTACATACATACATGCACATACATACATACATACATACATACATACATACATGCACGTACATAAATACATGCACGTACGTACATACATACATACATACATGCACGTACATACATACATGCACGTACATACATACATGCACATACGTACATACATACATACATACATGCACATACGTACATACATACATACATGCACGTACGTACATACATACATACACGTACGTACATACATACATACATACATACATACATACATACATGCACGTACGTACATACATACATACATACATACATACATGCACATACATACATACATACATGCACTTACATACATACATGCACGTACACACATACATACATACATGCATGCACATACGTACATACGCACATACATACATACATACATACATACATACATACATGCACGTACATACATACGCACGTACATACACGTATGTGTAGAGACAGGAGTTTGAGGCTACTCGGAACCATGAGCGAGCCACTGTGTCCACCCCAGCTCTCCGAGATACCCCAAAAATCTCTCGCAAAGACTTTAAGCCATTTGTTGAGGTATCAGGAGATGTTGATGGGTTTTTTCGGGACTTTGAATTGCAATGTGAGCTACTGGATGTCCCCGCTATGGACTGGCCCCGTCATATTGTAGGGCTGCTGGAGGGGGGCGCTGCAGAAGCATACTGCATGCTGGATCCAAGAGAAAAGCGCAACTATGCGGCGATCAAGCAGACAGTATTGGATTATTATGCTATAACGCCTGATGCTCACAGGATACATACATACATACATACATACATGCATGCACGTACATACATACATACATGCACGTACGTACGTACGTACATACATACATACATACACACATACACACATACATGCACATACGTACATACATACATACATACATACATGCACATACATACATACATACATGCACATACATGCACATACATACATACATACATGCACATACATACATGCACGCACATACATACATGCACGCACATACATACATGCACGTACATACATACATGCACGTACGTACGTACATACATACGTACATACATACATACATGCACGCACATACATACATACATACATGCACGCACATACATACATACATACATGCACGCACATACATACATACATACATACATGCACATACATACATATATACATACATGCATGCACGTACATATATACATGCATGCACGTACGTACGTACATACATACATACATGCATGCATGCACGTACATACATACATGCATGCATGCACGTACATACATGCATGCACGTACATACATATATGCACGTACGTACGTACATACATACATACATACATACATACATACATAAATGCACATACATACATACATACATAAATGCACATACATACATACATAAATGCACATACATACATACATACATACATACATTAATGCACATACATACATACATACATACATACATAAATGCACATACATACATACATAGATGCACATACATACATACGTACATACATACATACATGCACATACATACATGCATACATGCACATACATACATACATACATACATACATACATACATGCACGCACATACATACATGCACGTACATACATACATGCACGTACATACATACATGCACGTACGTACGTACGTACATACATACGTTCATACATACATACATGCACGCACATACATACATACATACATGCACGCACATACATACATACATACATTCATGCACGTACATACATATATACATAGATGCATGCACGTACATATATATACATGCATGCACGTACGTACGTACGTACGTACATACATGCATGCATGCACATACATACTTACATGCATGCATGCATGCACGTACATACATGCATGCACGTACATACATATATGCACGTACGTACGTACATACATACATACATACATACATACATACATACATAAATAAATGCACATACATACATACATAAATGCACATACATACATACATAAATGCACATACATACATACATACATACATACATACATAAATGCACATACATACATACATTAATGCACATACATACATACATACATAAATGCACATACATACATACATAAATGCACATACATACATACATACATACATGCACTTAAGTATGTACATACATACATACATGCACATACATACATACATGCACATACATACATACATACATACATACATACATGCACGTACATACATACATACATACATTCACGTACATACATACATACATGCACGTACATACATACATACATGCACGTACATACATACATACATACATACATGCACATACATACATGCATACATACATACATGCACATACATACATACATACATACATACATGCACATACATACATACATATATACATGCACATACATACATACATACATACACACACGCACGCACGTACGTACGTACGTACGTACGTACATACATACATGCACGTTTATACATGCATACATGCACGTACATACATACATACATACATGCACGTACATACATACATAAATACATACATACATACATATACGTACATACATACATACATGCACGTACATACATACATGCACGTACATACATACATACATACATGCACGTACATAAATACATGCACGTACATACATACATACATACATACATGCACGTACATACATACATGCACGTACATACATACATACATACATACATGCACGTACGTACGTACATACATACATACATGCACATACATACATACATACATACATACATACATGCACGTACATACATACATACATACATACATGCACGTACATACATACATACATACATACATGCACGTACGTACATACATACATACATACATACATGCATATACATGCACATACATACATACATACATGCACTTACATACATACATGCACGTACATACATACATACATACATACATACATGTACATACGTACATACGCACATACGCACATACATACATACATACATACATACATGCACGTACGTACATACATACGTACATACATACATACATGCACGCACATACATACATACATACATGCGCGTACATACATACATGCGCGTACATACATACATGCGCGTACATACATACATACAGGTACATACATACATGCACGTACATACATACATGCACGTACGTACATACATACATACATACATGCGCGTACGTACATACATACATGCGCGTACGTACATACATGCGCGTACATACATACATACAGGTACATACATACATGCACGCACATACATACATCCACGTACGTACGTACGTACATGCATGCACGCACGTAAATACATACATAAAGTTTTTTGAGTTTTTTTCTCACTAAATTATAAAAACCATCATTTAAAACTGCATTTTGTGTTCAATTATGTTATCTTTGACTAATAGTTAACGGTTTATGATGAGCAGAAACATTTAAGTGTGACAAACATGCAAAAGAATAAGAAATCAGGAAGGGGGCAAATAGTTTTTCACAACACTGTACATACATGCATGAACATAAATACATACATGCATGAACATACATACATACATACATACATACATACATACATACATGCATGTACATACATACATACATGCATGTACATACATACATACATGCATGTACATACATACATACCTACATACATGTACATACATACATACATACATACATACATGCATGTACATACATACATGTACATACATACATACATGTACGTACGTACATACATACATACATGTACGTACGTACGTACGTACGTACGTACGTACGTACGTACGTACGTACATACATACATGCGCGTACGTACGTACATATATACATACATGCGCGTACGTACGTACATACATACATACATACGCGTACATACATACATGTGCGTACATACATACATGTGCGTACATACATACATACACGTACATACATACATACATACATGCACGTACATACATACATACATGCATGCACGTACATACATACATACATGCATGCACGTACGTACGTACGTACGTACGTACGTACGTACGTACGTACATACATGCATGCATGCATGCATGCACGTACATACATGCATTCACGTACATACATACATGCACGTACATACATACATACACGTACGTACATACATACATACATACATACATACATACATAAATGCACGTACGTACATACATACATACATACATACATACATGCACATACATACATACATACACACATACATGCACGTACGTACATACGTACATACATAAATACATACATACATACACATACATACATACATACATATACACGTACATACATACATACATACACGTACGTACATACACACATACATACATGCACATACATACATGCATGTACGTACATACATACATATATGCACGTACATACATACATACGTACATACATATATGCACGTACATACATACATACATGCACGTACATACATATATGCACGTACATACATACATGCACGTACATACATACATGCACGTACATACATACATACACACGTACATACATGTACATACATACATGCACATACATACATACATACATACATACATACACATACATACATACATACATGCGCGTACATACATACATACAGGTACATACATACATACATGCGCGTACATACATACATGCACGTACATACATACATGCACGTACATACATACATACATACATACATACATACATACATACATGCACGCACATACATACATGCATGTACATTCATGCATGCGCGTACGTACGTACGTACATGCATGCACGTACGTACATGCATGCACGCACGTAAATACATACATAAAGTTTTGAGTTTTTTTCTCACTAAATTATAAAAACCATCATTTAAAACTGCATTTTGTGTTCAATTATGTTATCTTTGACTAATAGTTAACGGTTTATGATGAGCAGAAACATTTAAGTGTGACAAACATGCAAAAGAATAAGAAATCAGGAAGGGGGCAAATAGTTTTTCACAACACTGTACATACATGCATGAACATAAATACATACATGCATGAACATACATACATACATACATACATACATGCATGTACATACATACATACATACATGCATGTACATACATACATACCTACATACATGTACATACATACATACATACATACATACATACATACATGCACGTACATACATACATGCATGCATGTACATACATACATACATACATGTACGTACGTACGTACGTACGTACGTACGTACGTACGTACGTACATACATGCGCGTACGTACGTACGTACATACATACATACATGCGCGTACGTACATACATGTGCGTACATACACGTACATACATGCACGTACATACATACATACATACATACATACATGCATGCACGTACGTACGTACGTACATACATACATACATACATGCATGCACGTACGTACATACATGCATGCACGTACATACATGCATGCACGTACATACATGCATGCACATACATACATACATACATACATGCACGTACATACATACATGCACGTACATACATACATGCACGTACATACATATATACATACTTGAATACATACATACATACATACATATATACATGCACATACATACATACATACACACATACATGCACGTACATACGTACATACATAAATACATACATACATGCACATACATACATGCACATACATACATACATACATACACATACATACATACATACATACATACATGCACGTACATACATGCACATACATACATGCAGGTACGTACATACATACATATATGCACATACATACATACGTACATACATACATGCACGTACGTACGTACATACATACATACATGCACGTACATACATACATGCACGTACATACATACATACATGCACATACATACATACATACATACATACACATACATACATACATACATGCGCGTACATACATGCGCGTACATACATACATGCGCGTACGTACATACATACATACACTTACATACATACATACATACACGTACATACATGCACGTACATACATACGTACATACATACATACATGCACGCATGTACATACATGCATACATACATGCACGTACGTACGTACATACATACATACATACATACATACATGCATGCACGTTCATACATACATGCACGTACGTACGTACATACAGACATACATACATACATAAATGCACATACATACATACATACATACATACACACATACATGCACATACGTACAATACATGCACATATATACATACATACATACATGCACATACATACATACATACATACATACATGCACATACATACATACATGCACATACATACATACATACATACATACATGCACGTACATACATACATGCACGTACATACATACATGCACGTACATACATACATACATACATGCACGTACGTACATACATACATACATACATACATGCACGTACGTACATACATACGTACATACATACATACATACATGCACGCACATACATACATACATACATACATGCACGTACATACATATATACATACATGCATGCACGTACATATATACATGCATGCACGTACATACATACATACATGCACGCACGTACGTAAGTACGTACGTACGTACATGCATGCATGCACGTACATACATGCATGCACGTACATACATATATGCACGTACATGCATACATACATACATACATACATGCACGTACATACATACATACATGCACGTACATACATACATAAATGCACGTACATACATACATACATGCACGTACATACATACATACATACATACATACACGTACATACATACATGCACGTATATACATACATACATACATGCACATACATACATACATACATACATACATACATACATACATGCACATACATACATACATACATATATACATGCACATACATACATACATATATACATGCACATACATACATACATACATACATACATACATGCACGTACATACATACATACATACATACATGCACGTACATACATGCATACATGCACGTACATACATACATACATACATGCACGTACATACATACATACATACATACATACATACACATACATACATACATACATACATGCACGTACATACATACATACATACATGCACATACATACATATATACATACATGCACCGTATGCACGTACGTACGTACATACATACATACATAGATACATGCACGTACGTACGTACGTACATACATACATACATGCATACATGCACGTACGTACGTACATACATACATACATACATACATGCACATACATACATACATACATACATACATGCACATACATACATACATACATGCACATACATACATACATACATACATGCACATACATACATACATACATACATACATACATACATGCACATACATACATACATACATACATACATACATACATGCACGTACATACATACATGCACGTACATACATACATGCACGTACATACATACATGCACATACATACATACATACATACATACATGCACGTACATAAATACATGCACGTACATACATACATACATACATGCACGTACATACATACATGCAAATACGTACATACATACATACATACATGCACGTACGTACGTACATACATACATACATGCACATACATACATACATACATACATGCACGTACATACATACATACATAAATACATGCACATACATACATACATACATGCACTTACATACATACATGCACGTACATACATACATACATACATACATGCATGCATATACGTACATACGCACATACGCACATACATACATACATACATACATACATACATGCACGTACATACATACGCACGTACATACACGTATGTGTAGAGACAGGAGTATGAGGCTACTCGGAACCATGAGCGAGCCACTGTGTCCACCCCAGCTCTCCGAGATACCCCAAAAATCTCTCGCAAAGACTTTAAGCCATTTGTTGAGGTATCAGGAGATGTTGATGGGTTTTTTCAGGACTTTGAATTGCAATGTGAGCTACTGGATGTCTCCGCTATGGACTGGCCCCGTCATATTGTAGGGCTGCTGGAGGGGGGCGCTGCAGAAGCATACCGCATGCTGGATCCAAGAGAAAAGCGCAACTATGCGGCGATCAAGCAGGCAGTATTGTATTTTTATGCTATAACGCCTGATGCTCACAGGATACATACATACATGCATGCACCTACGTACATACATACATACATACATACATACATACATACATACATACACACATACACACATACATGCACATCCGTACATACATACATACATACATGCACATACATACATACATACATACATACATACACATACATACATACATACATGCACATACATACATACATACATACATACATGTACATACATACATGTACGTACATACATACATGCATGCACGTACATACATACATACTTACATGCACGCACATACATACATACATGCACGCACATACATACATACATACATACATACATATATACATACATGCATGCACGTACATATATACATGCATGCACCTACATACATACATGCATGCATGCATGCACGTACATACATGCATGCACGTACATACATATATGCACGTACGTACATACATACATACATACATACATGCACATACATACATACATACATACATACATACATACATAAATGCACATACATACATACATTAATGCACATACATACATACATACATACATAAATGCACATACATACATACATACATACATACATACATACATGCACATACATACATACATGCACATACATACATACATACATACATACATACATACACACATACATGCACGTACGTACGTACATACATATATACATGCACATACATACATACATGCACATACATACATACATACATACATACATGCACGTACGTACATACATACATACATGCACGTACATACATACATACATGCACGTACATACATACATATATACATACATGCACGTACATACATACATGCACGTACATACATACATACATACATACATACATACATGCACATACATACATACATACATACATGCACGCACATACATACATACATACATACATGCACGTACATACATATATACATACATACATGCATGCACGTACATATATACATGCATGCACGTACGTACGTACGTACGTACGTACGTACGTACGTACGTGCATGCATGCATGCACGTACATACATGCATGCACGTACATACATATATGCACGTACATACATACATACATGCACATACATACATACATGCACATACATACATACATGCACGTACATACATACATACATACATACATGTCCTCCAATGATATGCGCTCACATGTGTATTTACAGTGTATCTTCCTCCAATGATATCACTCAAAGAAAGCAAAAAGAAAAAGAAAAGAAAAAACAAACATAGCGTGATCCTGTATAATATATATATGTATATATATCCACTTTACATCACCCTGTGATAACCAATCTCTGCACCATCACTCCAGTGCAATCTTATTTGGTTACCCCACACCAAGCCGTAATCACTATGTGTGATAGCTGTCACCACACGGACAACACCAATCCACTCTATGTGTTGCTTCAGGGTGCCCCTTATTCCTTTATGCACAATCTTCCACCTCCACACGTGGCCTCTCACCTTATTCCCTGCTGCCCAGATTATAAGACAGCAATAACGCTTGTGGCTCTCCAGCCAAATGCCTTAAGGTTCTCCAGCAGAGAAGATCAACCTTCACATACAGGTCCTTTGCAGCCTCATTCTCCACGCTGCAATCCTAATGACTAAAAGAACTTCCCATAGTGTAAAATTGTAACATTTATTTAAAATTCTAAAAGTAGTGCACTCACATTTCCATAATAAAAACACGCATATAGTTCCGCCGACTTGCCCACGCCTGTAGCTCCGCCCAACGCGTTTCGTACTTCCGTACTCATCAGGGGCTGGAGGTGTGCGGCCAGTCAGCTGTTTTAAATACTGTTTAGCTCTCCGTCTGTCCCAATCCGTTCATTGCCCATACCTAATATGCCTACGCAGAAAGGAAAGACCTTATGGTCAGACCTGCCGACAAGAGTGGGGGGGTGGTAGTGATGAGAAAGGATCAGTATACTGCAGAATTAGATAGGATTGTTGGTGACACAGCCACATATGAGAAACTTGGGGGGGACCCCACTAGGAAATATAAGGAAAAATTAAGAGATATTTTGAAAGAGGGACTGGACCTCAACATAATTAATGATGTAGAATTTAGGTACCTTATGATTGATTCACCTAGAATACCAGTGATTTATCAGAATCCAAAGATTCATAAAAACCTAGAGAACCCCCCGGGGAGACCCATCATTAGCGGTATAGAGTCTCTGAACCAGAGGATAGGCGAGTATATAGATCGATTCTTGCAACTAATTGTACAAAAACTTCCATATCTGATTAAGGATACAAAACAAATGATACAGGAAGTGGAGCGAATACGTCTAGAGAGAGATGACCTATTAATAACAGCTGACGTAACATCTTTATACACTATAACACCACATGATTTGGGGATACAGGCAGTTGGAGGAGCATTGATGGAAGATGGGAATCTCAAAAGGGAGCAAATTCTGTTTATTTTGCAGCTTTTAGAGTTTGTGTTATTACATAACTATTTTTGGTATGCGGGTAACTTTTTTAGACAGGTTACCGGATGTGCGATGGGGGCGAAGTTTGCCCCCAGCCTGGCGAATATTTTTATGGGGGAATGGGAAAAGGAAGTATTGTGGAATATGAGGAGTAGCCCGGTTAAAAATTGGTTTCGTTATATAGACGATCTGTGTATTATATGGAGTGGGAATACAGTGGAGCTTGAGGCCTATTTGCAGTGGCTCAACTCTAACTGTAAAGGGATTAGACTAACGGCCGAATATAGTATGGACAGAATTTGCTTCCTTGACCTGGACTTGTATAAGAAAAATGACAGATTACAGATGAGGACCTATTTCAAAAAGACTGACAGGAATGGGTACATTCCGTATTCCAGTTGCCACCATAGACGTTGGCTGACGAACATACCAAAAGGACAAATGCATAGAATCAGAAGAAATTGTTCAGAGATTGATGACTATAGACAACAGACAGATATGCTGATTGAGAGATTTGTAGAAAAGGGTTACGACAGAGAGACTCTAGTACAAACAAGAGACTGGACGGAGAGAATGGATAGAGGACAGATGTTACAGACTGGAAACAGGAGGGAAAGAACCAGGAATTATGAATATGCGATTCTATTAGATTATAATTCTAGGTATGATGAAGTGGAACGAGTATTTAGGAAACACTGGAATATTCTAAAGGCAGATAGTGTTCTCGGGCAGGTACTACCAATAAGACCACAATTCATATATAGAAAGGCAAAGAATGTGCAGCAGATTTTGGTCCCTAGCTTCATAGATAACCCCAAAACTAGAAGGACGGATATGGTTGGAAATAAAGGCTTTTTTCCGTGTCGGGATTGTGTTGGGTGTAGAGAGGCAAGAGGGCATAAGGGACAACAGTTTGTGGGTAAAGTAAATGGGAGGGATTATTCAATAAGGGATTGCATCACGTGTAATTCTAGTTATGTCGTCTATATGTGCTGGTGCCCTTGTGGGTATCAGTACATAGGGAGGACAACTAGGAAATTAAGAAAAAGAATTGGGGAACATGTAAGGAACATCAAGAAGGGGAATGGTGCACATAATCTGTCGAAACATTTTTCAGAGCAGCATGGGCGGGATCCCTCCTTGTTGAGGTTTTGTGGCATTGAAAAATTGAGTATGAAATGGAGGGGATGTAATAAAGTAAGGGAATTATCTAGGTTGGAATCCCGTTGGATATATGAGATGAAGACAATGCATCCGAGGGGTCTTAATGTTGAATTTGATTTAAATTGCTATATAGCGGATGATTAGGATGCGGATGTGGGGCGCGTGCATGTCCCTCTGCTTCAATTTGGAGGCAGATTTGGGGACATGCATGTGCTCCATAGGATTTCTGTCACTCAACCTGACTGTGGAGGGGGAATTGATGTACTGGTTATATATTATTCTTCTCCTTCATGTTTTTTATTTTATTTTTATTTTATATTTATATTTATTTTTATTTTTATTTATATTTTATTTTTATTTATATTTATTTTTATTTATATTTATTTTTATTTATATCTATTTTTATTTATTTATAATTATATTTATTTTTATCATTATTTTATTAATTTTTCTTCCCCCTATTTTTTTTTTTTTGGGGGGGGAATGGGGATATATGTATGGAACAAAATGGATGTTGTAATAATTATCAATATGATGTTGGAATATGTTGTGATCACATTCTGTGCTGTTACTATGTGGGGCTTGTTGTGTGCCCTATAAAATGGGGGAATGTGTGAATATGCGGAAAATACATGAATAATATGTGTATGTATGTAGCTTTGGAAAGATTAATATTGTAAGGGTATTGTTGCAATTAGGAACCTGTCGTAAGAACAATTGTAAATCGGGGTTTGAGGAGTGTGCTCCCATTGGATAATATTATTACTGTTAGATGTGGGCTTGGTGAATATGGCCAATCATAGGAGTTTGGATCGAGAATTTAGAATGCCTATTGGCAGCCACGATATGATGCAAGGGGGCGTTGCCTAAAGAAATGACGTGGAGAGGCTGGTATATCACAGCCTTCATGTCGAGGGTGACCGCTGGTATACGCCCAGACTGACGTGGCGTTAGGAGATAGGAAGATGGAGACTGAGGTATGTAGGGCGGAAATACGTATGTGGCCATTGCTGAGTTTGGCACTGACAGGCTGGAGTAGGAGGAAATAGGAAGAAGGAAGGCTGGCAGTGACAAGACAAGCATATTGGCCAGAGTAGAGGGCGGAAGTAGTTGCGTAGGCATATTAGGTATGGGCAATGAACGGATTGGGACAGACGGAGAGCTAAACAGTATTTAAAACAGCTGACTGGCCGCACACCTCCAGCCCCTGATGAGTACGGAAGTACGAAACGCGTTGGGCGGAGCTACAGGCGTGGGCAAGTCGGCGGAACAGAGCCTTGATTACTATATGCGTGTTTTTATTATGGAAATGTGAGTGCACTACTTTTAGAATTTTAAATAAATGTTACAATTTTACACTATGGGAAGTTCTTTTAGTCATTAGGATTGCAGCGTGGAGAATGAGGCTGCAAAGGACCTGTATGTGAAGGTTGATCTTCTCTGCTGGAGAACCTTAAGGCATTTGGCTGGAGAGCCACAAGCGTTATTGCTGTCTTATAATCTGGGCAGCAGGGAATAAGGTGAGAGGCCACGTGTGGAGGTGGAAGATTGTGCATAAAGGAATAAGGGGCACCCTGAAGCAACACATAGAGTGGATTGGTGTTGTCCGTGTGGTGACAGCTATCACACATAGTGATTACGGCTTGGTGTGGGGTAACCAAATAAGATTGCACTGGAGTGATGGTGCAGAGATTGGTTATCACAGGGTGATGTAAAGTGGATATATATACATATATATATTATACAGGATCACGCTATGTTTGTTTTTTCTTTTCTTTTTCTTTTTGCTTTCTTTGAGTGATATCATTGGAGGAAGATACACTGTAAATACACATGTGAGCGCATATCATTGGAGGACATTTTGAGAAAACACTTTATGCTTGGTGACAGATTTGCGATCCATGGACACGTAATTATGGTGGACTTTTGTAAATTATAAAGTATATGTTTGATTTAAGGTGGGAATATTGTGGTTGAGCGCACTGATACATACTGAATTTTTTGATACATGCATACATGCACGTACATACATACATACATACACACATGCACGTACATACATACATACATACATACATGCACGTACATACATACATACATACATACATGCACGTACATACATACATGCATGTACATACATACATACATACATACATACATACATACATGCACATACATACATACATACATACATACATGCACATACATACATACATACATACATGCACATACATACATACATATATACATGTAAGCCAAGGGATGAGCAGCACAAACCGATTTTTATGCAATACTATGCAAAGCATGCACGCAGCACTGGAGAACCCCAATCTCCATAAGAAATATATAAATACAGAGGGTGCTGCAGCACACAACAGGAAAATAGTGACAGGGGCTCTTGGTTACGCTTTAACGCGTTTAAGCTCACCAACTGCGCCAAAGTGTCCCCGATCTGGTGAGTCCTACTCTAACCAGGCAAAAATGCTCGTTTTTATCAGCGTTCTAGTGGGAACCATGCCAAAAGCCCAGGGGTCAGCTAAATGGGAGAAATGAAATTAAAAACACCTCACCTTCTACTAGCTACTAACTGAACTATGAGCACCGCTCATTTAAATGCTTAACTGTGCTAGAGATGGGTGTGGTTATGCACGCTCACAGGGGAAAATAATATAAGCCAAGGGATGAGCAGCACAAACCGATTTTTATGCAATACTATGCAAAGCATGCACGCAGCACTGGAGAACCCCAATCTCCATAAGAAATATATAAATACAGAGGGTGCTGCAGCACACAACAGGAAAATAGTGACAGGGGCTCTTGGTTACGCTTTAACGCGTTTAAGCTCACCAACTGCGCCAAAGTGTCCCCGATCTGGTGAGTCCTACTCTAACCAGGCAAAAATGCTCGTTTTTATCAGCGTTCTAGTGGGAACCATGCCAAAAGCCCAGGGGTCAGCTAAATGGGAGAAATGAAATTAAAAACACCTCACCTTCTACTAGCTACTAACTGAACTATGAGCACCGCTCATTTAAATGCTTAACTGTGCTAGAGATGGGTGTGGTTATGCACGCTCACAGGGGAAAATAATATAAGCCAAGGGATGAGCAGCACAAACCGATTTTTATGCAATACTATGCAAAGCATGCACGCAGCACTGGAGAACCCCAATCTCCATAAGAAATATATAAATACAGAGGGTGCTGCAGCACACAACAGGAAAATAGTGACAGGGGCTCTTGGTTACGCTTTAACGCGTTTAAGCTCACCAACTGCGCCAAAGTGTCCCCGATCTGGTGAGTCCTACTCTAACCAGGCAAAAATGCTCGTTTTTATCAGCGTTCTAGTGGGAACCATGCCAAAAGCCCAGGGGTCAGCTAAATGGGAGAAATGAAATTAAAAACACCTCACCTTCTACTAGCTACTAACTGAACTATGAGCACCGCTCATTTAAATGCTTAACTGTGCTAGAGATGGGTGTGCCAGATCGGGGACACTTTGGCGCAGTTGGTGAGCTTAAAAGCATTTAAATGAGCGGTGCTCATAGTTCAGTTAGTAGCTAGTAGAAGGTGAGGTGTTTTTAATTTTCATTTCATTTCTCCCATGTTGTGTGCTGCAGCACCCTCTGTATTTATACATATATACATGCACATACATACATACATACATACATACATACATACATACATACATACATGCACGTCTAGAGAGAGATGACCTATTAATAACAGCTGACGTAACATCTTTATACACTATAACACCACATGATTTGGGGATACAGGCAGTTGGAGGAGCATTGATGGAAGATGGGAATCTCAAAAGGGAGCAAATTCTGTTTATTTTGCAGCTTTTAGAGTTTGTGTTATTACATAACTATTTTTGGTATGCGGGCAACTTTTTTAGACAGGTTACCGGATGTGCGATGGGGGCGAAGTTTGCCCCCAGCCTGGCGAATATTTTTATGGGGGAATGGGAAAAGGAAGTATTGCGGAATATGAGGAGTAGCCCGGTTAAAAATTGGTTTCGTTATATAGACGATCTGTGTATTATATGGAGTGGGAATACAGTGGAGCTTGAGGCCTATTTGCAGTGGCTCAACTCTAACTGTAAAGGGATTAGACTAACGGCCGAATATAGTATGGACAGAATTTGCTTCCTTGACCTGGACTTGTATAAGAAAAATGACAGATTACAGATGAGGACCTATTTCAAAAAGACTGACAGGAATGGGTACATTCCGTATTCCAGTTGCCACCATAGAAGTTGGCTGACGAACATACCAAAAGGACAAATGCATAGAATCAGAAGAAATTGTTCAGAGATTGATGACTATAGACAACAGACAGATATGCTGATTGAGAGATTTGTAGAAAAGGGTTACGACAGAGAGACTCTAGTACAAACAAGAGACTGGACGGAGAGAATGGATAGAGGACAGATGTTACAGACTGGAAACAGGAGGGAAAGAACCAGGAATTATGAATATGCGATTCTATTAGATTATAATTCTAGGTATGATGAAGTGGAACGAGTATTTAGGAAACACTGGAATATTCTAAAGGCAGATAGTGTTCTCGGGCAGGTACTACCAATAAGACCACAATTCATATATAGAAAGGCAAAGAATGTGCAGCAGATTTTGGTCCCTAGCTTCATAGATGGCCCCAAAACTAGAAGGACGGATATGGTTGGAAATAAAGGCTTTTTTCCGTGTCGGGATTGTGTTGGGTGTAGAGAGGCAAGAGGGCATAAGGGACAACAGTTTGTGGGTAAAGTAAATGGGAGGGATTATTCAATAAGGGATTGCATCACGTGTAATTCTAGTTATGTCGTCTATATGTGCTGGTGCCCTTGTGGGTATCAGTACATAGGGAGGACAACTAGGAAATTAAGAAAAAGAATTGGGGAACATGTAAGGAACATCAAGAAGGGGAATGGTGCACATAATCTGTCGAAACATTTTTCAGAGCAGCATGGGCGGGATCCCTCCTTGTTGAGGTTTTGTGGCATTGAAAAATTGAGTATGAAATGGAGGGGATGTAATAAAGTAAGGGAATTATCTAGGTTGGAATCCCGTTGGATATATGAGATGAAGACAATGCATCCGAGGGGTCTTAATGTTGAATTTGATTTAAATTGCTATATAGCGGATGATTAGGATGCGGATGTGGGGCGCGTGCATGTCCCTCTGCTTCAATTTGGAGGCAGATTTGGGGACATGCATGTGCTCCATAGGATTTCTGTCACTCGACCTGACTGTGGAGGGGGAATTGATGTACTGGTTATATATTATTCTTCTCCTTCATGTTTTTTATTTTATTTTTATTTTATATTTATATTTATTTTTATTTTTATTTATATTTTATTTTTATTTATATTTATTTTTATTTATATTTATTTTTATTTATATCTATTTTTATTTATTTATAATTATATTTATTTGTATCATTATTTTATTAATTTTTCTTCCCCCTATTTTTTTTTTTTGGGGGGGGAATGGGGATATATGTATGGAACAAAATGGATGTTGTAATAATTATCAATATGATGTTGGAATATGTTGTGATCACATTCTGTGCTGTTACTATGTGGGGCTTGTTGTGTGCCCTATAAAATGGGGGAATGTGTGAATATGCGGAAAATACATGAATAATATGTGTATGTATGTAGCTTTGGAAAGATTAATATTGTAAGGGTATTGTTGCAATTAGGAACCTGTCGTAAGAACAATTGTAAATCGGGGTTTGAGGAGTGTGCTCCCATTGGATAATATTATTACTGTTAGATGTGGGCTTGGTGAATATGGCCAATCATAGGAGTTTGGATCGAGAATTTAGAATGCCTATTGGCAGCCACGATATGATGCAAGGGGGCGTTGCCTAAAGAAATGACGTGGAGAGGCTGGTATATCACAGCCTTCATGTCGAGGGTGACCGCTGGTATACGCCCAGACTGACGTGGCGTTAGGAGATAGGAAGATGGAGACTGAGGTATGTAGGGCGGAAATACGTATGTGGCCATTGCTGAGTTTGGCACTGACAGGCTGGAGTAGGAGGAAATAGGAAGAAGGAAGGCTGGCAGTGACAAGACAAGCATATTGGCCAGAGTAGAGGGCGGAAGTAGTTGCGTAGGCATATTAGGTATGGGCAATGAACGGATTGGGACAGACGGAGAGCTAAACAGTATTTAAAACAGCTGACTGGCCGCACACCTCCAGCCCCTGATGAGTACGGAAGTACGAAACGCGTTGGGCGGAGCTACAGGCGTGGGCAAGTCGGCGGAACAGAGCCTTGATTACTATATGCGTGTTTTTATTATGGAAATGTGAGTGCACTACTTTTAGAATTTTAAATAAATGTTACAATTTTACACTATGGGAAGTTCTTTTAGTCATTAGGATTGCAGCGTGGAGAATGAGGCTGCAAAGGACCTGTATGTGAAGGTTGATCTTCTCTGCTGGAGAACCTTAAGGCATTTGGCTGGAGAGCCACAAGCGTTATTGCTGTCTTATAATCTGGGCAGCAGGGAATAAGGTGAGAGGCCACGTGTGGAGGTGGAAGATTGTGCATAAAGGAATAAGGGGCACCCTGAAGCAACACATAGAGTGGATTGGTGTTGTCCGTGTGGTGACAGCTATCACACATAGTGATTACGGCTTGGTGTGGGGTAACCAAATAAGATTGCACTGGAGTGATGGTGCAGAGATTGGTTATCACAGGGTGATGTAAAGTGGATATATATACATATATATATTATACAGGATCACGCTATGTTTGTTTTTTCTTTTCTTTTTCTTTTTGCTTTCTTTGAGTGATATCATTGGAGGAAGATACACTGTAAATACACATGTGAGCGCATATCATTGGAGGACATTTTGAGAAAACACTTTATGCTTGGTGACAGATTTGCGATCCATGGACACGTAATTAATGGTGGACTTTTGTAAATTATAAAGTATATGTTTGATTTAAGGTGGGAATATTGTGGTTGAGCGCACTGATACATACTGAATTTTTTGATACATGCATACATGCACGTACATACATACATACATACACACATGCACGTACATACATACATACATACATACATACATGCACGTACATACATACATACATACATACATGCACGTACATACATACATGCATATACATACATACATACATACATACATACATACATACATACATATACATACATACATACATACATGCACATACATACATACATACATACATGCACATACATACATACATATATACATGCACATACATACATACATACATACATACATAACAACATGCACGTCTAGAGAGAGATGACCTATTAATAACAGCTGACGTAACATCTTTATACACTATAACACCACATGATTTGGGGATACAGGCAGTTGGAGGAGCATTGATGGAAGATGGGAATCTCAAAAGGGAGCAAATTCTGTTTATTTTGCAGCTTTTAGAGTTTGTGTTATTACATAACTATTTTTGGTATGCGGGCAACTTTTTTAGACAGGTTACCGGATGTGCGATGGGGGCGAAGTTTGCCCCCAGCCTGGCGAATATTTTTATGGGGGAATGGGAAAAGGAAGTATTGCGGAATATGAGGAGTAGCCCGGTTAAAAATTGGTTTCGTTATATAGACGATCTGTGTATTATATGGAGTGGGAATACAGTGGAGCTTGAGGCCTATTTGCAGTGGCTCAACTCTAACTGTAAAGGGATTAGACTAACGGCCGAATATAGTATGGACAGAATTTGCTTCCTTGACCTGGACTTGTATAAGAAAAATGACAGATTACAGATGAGGACCTATTTCAAAAAGACTGACAGGAATGGGTACATTCCGTATTCCAGTTGCCACCATAGAAGTTGGCTGACGAACATACCAAAAGGACAAATGCATAGAATCAGAAGAAATTGTTCAGAGATTGATGACTATAGACAACAGACAGATATGCTGATTGAGAGATTTGTAGAAAAGGGTTACGACAGAGAGACTCTAGTACAAACAAGAGACTGGACGGAGAGAATGGATAGAGGACAGATGTTACAGACTGGAAACAGGAGGGAAAGAACCAGGAATTATGAATATGCGATTCTATTAGATTATAATTCTAGGTATGATGAAGTGGAACGAGTATTTAGGAAACACTGGAATATTCTAAAGGCAGATAGTGTTCTCGGGCAGGTACTACCAATAAGACCACAATTCATATATAGAAAGGCAAAGAATGTGCAGCAGATTTTGGTCCCTAGCTTCATAGATGGCCCCAAAACTAGAAGGACGGATATGGTTGGAAATAAAGGCTTTTTTCCGTGTCGGGATTGTGTTGGGTGTAGAGAGGCAAGAGGGCATAAGGGACAACAGTTTGTGGGTAAAGTAAATGGGAGGGATTATTCAATAAGGGATTGCATCACGTGTAATTCTAGTTATGTCGTCTATATGTGCTGGTGCCCTTGTGGGTATCAGTACATAGGGAGGACAACTAGGAAATTAAGAGAAAGAATTGGGGAACATGTAAGGAACATCAAGAAGGGGAATGGTGCACATAATCTGTCGAAACATTTTTCAGAGCAGCATGGGCGGGATCCCTCCTTGTTGAGGTTTTGTGGCATTGAAAAATTGAGTATGAAATGGAGGGGATGTAATAAAGTAAGGGAATTATCTAGGTTGGAATCCCGTTGGATATATGAGATGAAGACAATGCATCCGAGGGGTCTTAATGTTGAATTTGATTTAAATTGCTATATAGCGGATGATTAGGATGCGGATGTGGGGCGCGTGCATGTCCCTCTGCTTCAATTTGGAGGCAGATTTGGGGACATGCATGTGCTCCATAGGATTTCTGTCACTCGACCTGACTGTGGAGGGGGAATTGATGTACTGGTTATATATTATTCTTCTCCTTCATGTTTTTTATTTTATTTTTATTTTATATTTATATTTATTTTTATTTATATTTTATTTTTATTTATATTTATTTTTATTTATATTTATTTTTATTTATATCTATTTTTATTTATTTATAATTATATTTATTTTTATCATTATTTTATTAATTTTTCTTCCCCCTATTTTTTTTTTTTGGGGGGGGGGAATGGGGATATATGTATGGAACAAAATGGATGTTGTAATAATTATCAATATGATGTTGGAATATGTTGTGATCACATTCTGTGCTGTTACTATGTGGGGCTTGTTGTGTGCCCTATAAAATGGGGGAATGTGTGAATATGCGGAAAATACATGAATAATATGTGTATGTATGTAGCTTTGGAAAGATTAATATTGTAAGGGTATTGTTGCAATTAGGAACCTGTCGTAAGAACAATTGTAAATCGGGGTTTGAGGAGTGTGCTCCCATTGGATAATATTATTACTGTTAGATGTGGGCTTGGTGAATATGGCCAATCATAGGAGCTTGGATCGAGAATTTAGAATGCCTATTGGCAGCCACGATATGATGCAAGGGGGCGTTGCCTAAAGAAATGACGTGGAGAGGCTGGTATATCACAGCCTTCATGTCGAGGGTGACCGCTGGTATACGCCCAGACTGACGTGGCGTTAGGAGATAGGAAGATGGAGACTGAGGTATGTAGGGCGGAAATACGTATGTGGCCATTGCTGAGTTTGGCACTGACAGGCTGGAGTAGGAGGAAATAGGAAGAAGGAAGGCTGGCAGTGACAAGACAAGCATATTGGCCAGAGTAGAGGGCGGAAGTAGTTGCGTAGGCATATTAGGTATGGGCAATGAACGGATTGGGACAGACGGAGAGCTAAACAGTATTTAAAACAGCTGACTGGCCGCACACCTCCAGCCCCTGATGAGTACGGAAGTACGAAACGCGTTGGGCGGAGCTACAGGCGTGGGCAAGTCGGCGGAACAGAGCCTTGATTACTATATGCGTGTTTTTATTATGGAAATGTGAGTGCACTACTTTTAGAATTTTAAATAAATGTTACAATTTTACACTATGGGAAGTTCTTTTAGTCATTAGGATTGCAGCGTGGAGAATGAGGCTGCAAAGGACCTGTATGTGAAGGTTGATCTTCTCTGCTGGAGAACCTTAAGGCATTTGGCTGGAGAGCCACAAGCGTTATTGCTGTCTTATAATCTGGGCAGCAGGGAATAAGGTGAGAGGCCACGTGTGGAGGTGGAAGATTGTGCATAAAGGAATAAGGGGCACCCTGAAGCAACACATAGAGTGGATTGGTGTTGTCCGTGTGGTGACAGCTATCACACATAGTGATTACGGCTTGGTGTGGGGTAACCAAATAAGATTGCACTGGAGTGATGGTGCAGAGATTGGTTATCACAGGGTGATGTAAAGTGGATATATATACATATATATATTATACAGGATCACGCTATGTTTGTTTTTTCTTTTCTTTTTCTTTTTGCTTTCTTTGAGTGATATCATTGGAGGAAGACACACTGTAAATACACATGTGAGCGCATATCATTGGAGGACATTTTGAGAAAACACTTTATGCTTGGTGACAGATTTGCGATCCATGGACACGTAATTAATGGTGGACTTTTGTAAATTATAAAGTATATGTTTGATTTAAGGTGGGAATATTGTGGTTGAGCGCACTGATACATACTGAATTTTTTGATACATGCATACATGCACGTACATACATACATACATACATACATGCACGTACATACATACATACATACATGCACGTACATACATACATGCATGTACATACATACATACATACATACATACATACATGCACATACATACATACATACATACATACATACATACATGCACATACATATATACATGCACATACATACATACATACATACATACATACATACATACATGCACATACATACATACATACATACATGCACGTACATACATGCATACATGCACGTACGTACATACATACATACATACATACATACACGTACGTACATACATACATGCACGTACATACATACATACATGCACATACATACATATATACATACATGCACGTACGTACATACATACATACAAAGATACATGCACGTACATACGTACGTACGTACATACATACATGCATACATGCACGTACGTACGTACGTACGTACATACATACATACATACATACACATACATACATACATACATGCACATACATACATACATATATACATACATACATACATACATGCACATACATACATGCACATACATACATACATACATACATACATACATGCACATACATACATGCACATACATACATACATACATACATACATGCACATACATACATACATACATACATACATGCACATACATACATACATACATACATACATACATGCACGTACATACATACATGCACGTACGTACGTACATACATACATACATACATGCACGTACGTACATACATACATACATACATGCACTTACATACATACATGCACGTACATACATACATACATACATGCATGCACATACGTACATACGCACATACGCACATACATACATACATACATACATGCACGTACATACATACGCACGTACATACACGTATGTGTAGAGACAGGAGTTTGAGGCTACTCGGAACCATGAGCGAGCCACTGTGTCGCTCATACATACATACATACATACATGCACGTACATACATACGCACGTACATACACGTATGTGTAGAGACAGGAGTTTGAGGCTACTCGGAACCATGAGCGAGCCACTGTGTCCACCCCAGCTCTCCGAGATACCCCAAAAATCTCTTGCAAAGACTTTAAGCCATTTGTTGAGGTATCAGGAGATAGTGATGGGTTTTTTCAGGACTTTGAGTTGCAATGTGAGCTACTGGATGTCCCCGCTATGGACTGGCCCCATCATATTGTAGGGCTGCTGGAGGGGGGCGCTGCAGAAGCATACCGCATGCTGGATCCAAGAGAAAAGCGCAACTATGCGGCGATCAAGCAGACAGTATTGGATTATTATGCTATAACGCCTGATGCTCACAGGATACATACATACATACATGCATGCACGTACATACATACATACATACACGCACGTACGTACGTACATACATACATACATACATACATACATACATACATACACACATACACACATACATGCACATACGTACATACATACATACATGCACATACATACATACATACATACATGCACATACATACATACATACATACATACATACATACACATACATACATACATGCACGTACATACATACATGCACGTACATACATACATGCACGTACGTACATACATGCACGCACATACATACATACATACATACATACATGCACGCACATACATACATACATACATACATGCACGTACATACATATATACATACATGCATGCACGTACATATATACATGCATGCACGTACGTACGTACGTACGTACATGCATGCATGCACGTACATACATGCATGCACGTACATACATATATGCACGTACATACATACATACATACATACATAAATGCACATACATACATAAATGCACATACATACATACATACATACATACATACATAAATGCACATACATACATACATTAATGCACATACATACATACATACATACATACATACATACATACATGCACATACATACATACATACATGCACATACATACATACATACATACATACATACACACATACATGCACGTACGTACATACGTACATACATACATACATGCACATACATACATACATACATGCACATACATACATACATACATACATACATGCACGTACGTACGTACATACATACATACATGCACGTACATACATACATACATGCACGTACATACATACCTGCACGTACATACATACATGCACGTACATACATACATGCATGCACATACATACATACATACATACATGCATGCACATACATACATACATACATACATACATACATACATGCACATACATACATACATATATACATGCACATACATACATACATGCACGTACGTACGTACGTACATACATACATACATACATACATACATGCACGTACATACATGCATACATGCACGTACATACATACATACATACATGCACGTACATACATACATAAATACATACATACATACATACACGTACATACATACATACATGCACGTACATACATACATACATGCACGTACATACATATATACATACATGCACGTACATACATACATACATAGATACATGCACGTACGTACGTACATACATACATACATGCACGTACATACATACATGCACGTACATACATACATGCACGTACATACATACATACATACATACATGCACGTACATAAATACATGCACGTACATACATACATACATACATACATGCACGTACATACATACATGCACGTACATACATACATGCACGTACGTACGTACGTACATACATACATACATACATACATGCACGTAGGTACATACATACATACATGCACGTACGTACATACATACATACATACATGCACGTACGTACATACATACATACATACATACATGCACGTACATAAATACATGCACATACATACATACATACATGCACGTACATACATACATGCACGTACATACATACATGCACGTACATACATACATACATACATACATGCACGTACATACATACATGCACGTACATACATACATACATACATACATGCACGTACATACATACATACATACATGCACATACATACATACATGCACGTACGTACATACATACATACATACATGCACGTACATACATACATACATACATACATACATACATACATGCACATACATACATACATACATGCACTTACATACATACATGCACGTACATACATACATACATGCATGCACATACATACATACGCACATACATACATACATACATACATACATACATGCACGTACATACATACGCACGTACATACACGTACATACATACATGCACGTACGTACATACATACATAAATACAATTATATATACATAGATTGCAGCATGACTGAGAGACTGGGTTCTGCTGGACTGAATCATAGCTTTGTATTGAAATATTTGGTTCAATTGTTTCAGGTGCAAGGGTTTATTCATGTTTTTAATGAGATTTGTCCTGAAATCAGAACTACAATGGGCTCAATTCTGGTAGCGTTTAGTAAATAATTACCTCATGGCATTGGGTTTACCTCATGAGGGAAATCAACTTTTGAATTCTGGTAGTTTAAGTAAAGTTTTACCACACGTAATTTCATGTGGTAATTTTCTACTAAAAATGTGTGGTATTTAGAAGTGAAATACCTCACACTTGAATTCTGAAGAGAAATAAGGTGCGTGTTTGCATGTCTTTTACCTCACATAATTAGACCTACCTCTACCACATGATAAATGTAGTGCTGTGACATAAATATGATATCTGTCACATAACATGGAGCCTTTTCAGCTTGTTCTGTGCTCCCTCCCCCCCCCCCCCCCCCCGAACCACCCAGTCTCTAAAAGTAAAAGTGCTCCTACCCCCAGCCTCTAAGGGCCCATTTCCACTAGGAGCGGTACGATGCGGCTACACGCATCGCACCGCGGGTGTCCTGAAACACATGCACAGCAATGGAAGAGTTTCCACTGCGTGCATGTTGTGCGGAGCGATCCGATAATCTGCAGCATGCTGCAGATTCTCGCACGGCCGCATACGCCTGCAGCCGCGTCCCATCTCCTCCATTGATTTCTGCATCGGGAGATGCGGAAGTGATGCGGCCGATGGCGGAAGTGATGCGATGCGGCTAGGTAGCCGCATTTGCATCACTTTGTAGTGGAAACCGCCCCAAAAAGTAAGTTCTCCAAACCCCCTCCCAACCACCAGCCTCTAAAAGTAAGTGCTCAGATTCCGCCTCTAATCCTGCTCCGACCCCCAGCCTCTAAAACTGCTCCGACCTACCCCCTCCCCCTTCCTCTAAAAGTAAGTACATACATGCACGTACGTACGTACATACATACATACATACATGCATGCACGTTCATACATACATACATACATGCACGTACGTACGTACGTACGTACGTACGTAAGTACGTACATACATACATACATACATACATACATAAATGCACATACATACATACATACATACATACACACATACACACATACATGCACATACGTACATACATACATACATGCACATACATAAATACATACATACATGCACATACATACATACATACATACATACATACATGCACATACATTCATACATGCACGTACATACATACATGCACGTACGTACATTCATACATGCACGTACGTACATACATACATGCACGTACGTACATACATACGTACGTACGTACATACATACATGCACGCACATACATACATACATACATGCACGCACATACATACATACATACATGCACGTACATACATATATACATACATGCATGCACGTACGTACGTACGTACATACATACATGCATGCACGTACATACATGCATGCACGTACATACATATATGCACGTACATACATACATACATGCACATACATACATGCACATACATACATACATACATACATGCACGTACATACATACATACATGCTTGTACATACATACATACATGCACGTACATACATACATACATACATGCACATACATACATACATGCACATACATACATACATACATGCACATACATACATACATACATATATACATGCACATACATACATACATACATACATACATATATACATGCACATACATACATACATACATACATACATGCACGTACGTACATACATACATACATACATACATACATGCACGTACATACATGCATACATGCACGTACATACATACATACATACATACATACATACATACATACATACACGTACGTACGTACATACATACATGCACGTACATACATACATACATACATGCACATACATACATATATACATACATGCACGTACATACATACATACAAAGATACATGCACGTACGTACGTACATACATTCATACATGCACGTACGTACGTACGTACATACATACATACATACATACATACATGCACATACATACATACATACATGCACATACATACATACATACATGCACATACATACATACATACATGCACATACATACATACATGCACATACATACATACATACATACATACATGCACATACATACATACATACATACATGCACATACATACATACATACATGCACGTACATACATACATGCACATACATACATACATACATACATACATACATACATGCACGTACATAAATACATGCACGTACGTACATACATACATACATACATGCACGTACATACATACATGCACGTACATACATACATGCACATACGTACATACATACATACATACATGCACATACGTACATACATACATACATGCACGTACGTACATACATACATACACGTACGTACATACATACATACATACATACATACATACATACATGCACGTACGTACATACATACATACATACATACATACATGCACATACATACATACATACATGCACTTACATACATACATGCACGTACACACATACATACATACATGCATGCACATACGTACATACGCACATACATACATACATACATACATACATACATACATACATGCACGTACATACATACGCACGTACATACACGTATGTGTAGAGACAGGAGTTTGAGGCTACTCGGAACCATGAGCGAGCCACTGTGTCCACCCCAGCTCTCCGAGATACCCCAAAAATCTCTCGCAAAGACTTTAAGCCATTTGTTGAGGTATCAGGAGATGTTGATGGGTTTTTTCGGGACTTTGAATTGCAATGTGAGCTACTGGATGTCCCCGCTATGGACTGGCCCCGTCATATTGTAGGGCTGCTGGAGGGGGGCGCTGCAGAAGCATACCGCATGCTGGATCCAAGAGAAAAGCGCAACTATGCGGCGATCAAGCAGACAGTATTGGATTATTATGCTATAACGCCTGATGCTCACAGGATACATACATACATACATACATACATGCATGCACGTACATACATACATACATGCACGTACGTACGTACGTACATACATACATACATACACACATACACACATACATGCACATACGTACATACATACATACATACATACATGCACATACATACATACATACATGCACATACATGCACATACATACATACATACATGCACATACATACATGCACGCACATACATACATGCACGCACATACATACATGCACGTACATACATACATGCACGTACGTACGTACATACATACGTACATACATACATACATGCACGCACATACATACATACATACATGCACGCACATACATACATACATACATGCACGCACATACATACATACATACATACATGCACATACATACATATATACATACATGCATGCACGTACATATATACATGCATGCACGTACGTACATACATACATACATGCATGCATGCACGTACATACATACATGCATGCATGCACGTACATACATGCATGCACGTACATACATATATGCACGTACGTACGTACATACATACATACATACATACATACATACATAAATGCACATACATACATACATACATAAATGCACATACATACATACATAAATGCACATACATACATACATACATACATACATACATTAATGCACATACATACATACATACATACATACATAAATGCACATACATACATACATACATGCACATACATACATACGTACATACATACATACATGCACATACATACATACATACATGCACATACATACATGCATACATGCACATACATACATACATGCACGCACATACATACATGCACGTACATACATACATGCACGTACATACATACATGCACGTACGTACGTACGTACATACATACGTTCATACATACATACATGCACGCACATACATACATACATACATGCACGCACATACATACATACATACATTCATGCACGTACATACATATATACATAGATGCATGCACGTACATATATACATGCATGCACGTACGTACGTACGTACGTACGTACGTACGTACGTACGTACGTACGTACGTACATACATGCATGCATGCACATACATACTTACATGCATGCATGCATGCACGTACATACATGCATGCACGTACATACATATATGCACGTACGTACGTACATACATACATACATACATACATACATACATACATAAATAAATGCACATACATACATACATAAATGCACATACATACATACATAAATGCACATACATACATACATACATACATACATACATACATAAATGCACATACATACATACATTAATGCACATACATACATACATACATAAATGCACATACATACATACATACATGCACATACATACATACATACATACATGCACTTACGTATGTACATACATACATACATGCACATACATACATACATGCACATACATACATACATACATACATACATACATGCACGTACATACATACATACATACATTCACGTACATACATACATACATGCACGTACATACATACATACATGCACGTACATACATACATACATACATACATGCACATACATACATGCATACATACATGCACATACATACATACATACATACATACATGCACATACATACATACATATATACATGCACATACATACATACATACATACATACATACACACACGCACGCACGTACGTACGTACGTACGTACGTACGTACATACATACATGCACGTTTATACATGCATACATGCACGTACATACATACATACATACATGCACGTACATACATACATAAATACATACATACATACATATACGTACATACATACATACATGCACGTACATACATACATGCACGTACATACATACATACATACATGCACGTACATAAATACATGCACGTACATACATACATACATACATACATGCACGTACATACATACATGCACGTACATACATACATACATACATACATGCACGTACGTACGTACATACATACATACATGCACATACATACATACATACATACATACATACATGCACGTACATACATACATACATACATACATGCACGTACATACATACATACATACATACATGCACGTACGTACATACATACATACATACATACATGCATATACATGCACATACATACATACATACATGCACTTACATACATACATGCACGTACATACATACATACATACATACATACATACATGCATGTACATACGTACATACGCACATACGCACATACATACATACATACATACATACATACATGCACGTACGTACATACATACGTACATACATACATACATGCACGCACATACATACATACATACATGCACGCACATACATACATACATACATACATACATGCACGTACATACATATATACATAGATGCATGCACGTACATATATACATGCATGCACGTACGTACGTACGTACGTACGTACGTACGTACGTACGTACATGCATGCATGCATGCACGTACATACATGCATGCGCGTACATACATATATGCACGTACGTACGTACATACATACATACATACATACATACATACATACATAAATGCACATACATACATACATAAATGCACATACATACATACATAAATGCACATACATACATACATACATACATAAATGCACATACATACATACATTAATGCACATACATACATACATACATACATAAATGCACATACATACATACATACATGCACATACATATATACATACATACATACATACATGCACTTACGTATGTACATACATACATACATGCACATACATACATACATGCACATACATACATACATACATACATACATACATGCACGTACATACATACATACATGCACGTACATACATACATACATGCACGTACATACATACATACATGCACGTACATACATACATACATGCACGTACATACATACCTACATACATACATACATGCACATACATACATACATACATACATGCACATACATACATACATATATACATGCACATACATACATACATACATACATACATGCACGTACGTACGTACATACATACATACATACATACATGCACGTACGTACATACATACATACATACATACATACATGCATATACATGCACATACATACATACATACATACATGCACTTACATACATACATGCACGTACATACATACATACATACATACATACATACATGCACGTACGTACGTACATACATACGTACATACATACATACATGCACGCACATACATACATACATGCACGCACATACATACATACATGCACGTACATACATATATACATAGATGCATGCACGTACATATATACATGCATGCACGTACGTACGTATGTACGTACGTACTTACTTACGTACGTACATACATACATACATGCATGCATGCACGTACGTACATACATGCATGCATGCATGCATGCACGTACATACATGCATGCACGTACATACATATATGCACGTACGTACGTACATACATACATACATACATACATACATAAATGCACATACATACATACATAAATGCACATACATACATACATAAATGCACATACATACATACATACATAAATGCACATACATACATACATTAATGCACATACATACATACATACATACATAAATGCACATACATACATACATACATGCACATACATACATACTTACATACATACATGCACTTACGTATGTACATACATACATACATGCACATACATACATACATGCACATACATACATACATACATACATACATACATGCACGTACATACATACATACATGCACGTACATACATACCTACATACATACATACATGCACATACATACATGCATACATACATACATGCACATACATACATACATACATACATGCACATACATACATACATATATACATGCACATACATACATACATACATACATACATACATGCACGCACGTACGTACGTACGTACGTACGTACGTACGTACATACATGCATACATGCACGTACATACATACATACATACATGCACGTACATACATGCATACATGCACGTACATACCTACATACATACATGCACGTACATACATACATAAATACATACATACATACATGCACGTACATACATACATGCACGTACGTACATACATACATGCACGTACGTACATACATACATACATGCACGTACATACATACATAAATACAATTATATATACATAGATTGCAGCATGACTGAGAGACTGGGTTCTGCTATACTGTGCATTGCACGCTGGCAGCGCTGTTGTATTTTCTTTTGCCTTTCTTATGGGACACAGTGACCTATTACAATAGCGCACCGGCGGTTATAAATTACCTTTGCGTGAACAAAGCGCAGTGTGTATATAATTGTTTTTATTTTGGGAATTTTTATTGACAGGCCTTTGAAGAAGCAGTGGACTGAATCATAGCTTTGTATTGAAATATTTGGTTCAATTGTTTCAGGTGCAAGGGTTTATTCATGTTTTTAATGAGATTTGTCCTGAAATCAGAACTACAGCAAAAAGGAAAAAATCACCTCTCCTCGGGTAAGAACCAACAATAAGTCGGCCAGCCGGTGCTCAATGTCATGCAGGTCCACCACACCTGCAAGCAAACAGGCAAAACTCGAAAGGAAGACACGGCACTCAGGAGCTGTATGCAGCAACAAGCTGTATTGAAGCAGGCAGTACACTACATGTTTCGGGCGGAGCCCTTCATCAGGTGTAACGCCCCCCCCATCAACACAGGCAATTTATACCCACCCCCAGGAAGTGACAATATTCAAAACAGAACGACATCACAACCAGGGAACTACACACCAGTGTCTACCCTGGACAGAACCTGAGAATAAACACTAGAATACAGTTATACAATACATCACTTATTCCTTATATATATTACAGAAAGAAATTTAACAGTGACTTATCAATATGATGAATTAAGTCCATTATTCCTCTGTGGAGTCCCCCCTGAAAAAGAAGGAGGGTAGAGTCAAAGAAAACAGGCCAAATTATTATTTTCATTCAAACCATTCGGAGAGATACAATCAAATCTCCAAATCCATTTTGCGTCCCTCTGTAAAAGCAACTTGTCTCTATTCCCACCTCTACTAAGAGGTGGAATAGCATCCATAATGAACCACCGCAGCTGTGTCACGGAATGACCCATCTGTAAGAAATGCCTTGCAACAGGCGTATCATACTGCGATTTACCAGCCGCCAAATTCGTGATCGCTTGTCGGTGCTGCTGTATCCTGCTTTTGGCCATACGTCTAGTCTTCCCGACGTAGACCAAACCGCAAGGACACTTCAGACCATATATGACAAATGGTGTGTAACAATAATAGCGATTGGTGATAAACATTTTTTTACCTGTACGCGGGTGCGAAATCGAATTGCCTCTGATAATTGAACTACAGCAGTTACACTCCAAACACGGAAACGTACCACGTCGATTTGGAGCCGCCACGTCGCGTTTGTTAGTAATGATATCGGAGTTACACACAAGATCACGAATTGACTTCCCTTTCTTATACGCAAATAATGGTGGTTGTGCAAATAATGCTCCATACTCACTATCAAGCTGTAGGATCGGCCAGTGCTTGCGTATAACACTCCTAATCTGCTCAGACTCAGGGACGGATCTAGGGGGGGGCAAGCAGGTCTCTTGCCCCAGGCGCAGTTTGCTGAATTCTTAAAAAGGCGGCAAAATTTGGATGGGGAATGGCAGTTTAGGCGCCAAAACCTGACCTTGCCCCAGGCGCAACTTGGGGCAACTTGTTGTAGATCCGTCCCTGCTCAGACTGGTGGCAATAAGTGGTTACAAACGGAATCCGGTCACTAGACTTTGCTGAAGATTTTCTACTAGCCTGTCTAATCAATCTTTCTCTATCCAAACATCTCACTTCAGAGCTGATTTTTTTCAAGGAATCACGATCATACCCCTTGACTCCCAGTTTATCAATCAGCTTTTCTGCTGACTTATCATAATCTCCTACGGACGAACAGATCCGTCTCGCCCTCAAAAATTGGCCTTTTGGGATCCCCTTCTTAATACAGCCGGCATGGAAACTGTCCGTCCTAAGGAGATTATTACGCTCTGTTGGTTTAGAAAACAACTTTGTCACCAGAGAACCATCCTCTATAGAAATAGAAACATCCAAATAATTCACTGAACTCTCAGAACACTCTGCAGTGAACTTAATTGTTGGATGTGTGGCATTGGCTGCTAAAACCATAGAATCGAACCTCTCCTGTGATCCTTGCCACAAAATTAAAATGTCATCGACAAACCGGTAGTATGCGAGAATATCTCGAGCATACTCAACGTTGTCCACAAACAGCTGCTTTTCAAGATCAGCCACAAAAAGATTGGCTAATGAGGGACCTACCGGAGAACCCATGCTGGTACCCTGCAGCTGAATGAAAAAGTCTTTATCGAATCTAAAGTAATTGCAGCCAAGTACCAATTCAAGACAATCCAACAAATAATACACCATACGGTTAGATATATCAGTTTCCAACAACCTACTCTCAATACACCACATACTTTCTTGATGGGGAATAGAGGTGAATAAATTTTGGACGTCTAATGTACAGAGCAATAAATCATCAGGGACAGCACCCAAATCGGACAATCTCATCAGCAAATCATTAGTGTCCTTTAAGCATGATTCCACCCCACTAACCAGTGGTTGCAGATAAGTATCCACAAACTTAGCGATCGGGTGTAAGACCGAGCCCACACCCGACACTATTGGTCGTCCCGGAGGATTGCACAGATCCTTATGCACCTTTGGCAATAAATATAAAATAGGCGTTTGCAGGTGTTCAGTGGTTAAAAAATCGGCCATTTTACCGTCAAACAAGTTGTCCTCAACCCCTTGTCTGATCAGCAAATCCACCTTCGCTTTAATTTCAAACGTAGGATCATACTCAATCTTTTGATAATGGCCTGGTATAGAGAGCTGACGGTAGGCCTCAGCTACATACCTGGCCTTATCCTGGATCACTACCGCCCCACCTTTATCCGCTTTTGAAACAAAGATGTCATTATTTTCTTTTAAAGACTTCAAAGCTAACCGTTCCTGTGTTGACAGATTTCTAAACCTACAATCATGTGACCAAAGCCTACCAACTTCATGTAATATTATGTGTTCAAACATTTTCAATGATTCATTCTGAAAATCTGGCATCCAAGAGCTCTTTTTAAACAGAACGCCTCTCTCCTCACGTGGAGAATCCTTGAACCACATTTTAAGTTTCAATGTTCTCATAAATCTATAAAATTCAACTTCCCAATCAAATTGGTCAACGGAATAAACAGGCACAAAGCCAAGTCCACGCTCCAACAGTTTAAGTTCAGCCGCAGAAACAGAATAGGAGGAAATATTGATGATGCTTTCTCTTACCTCCCCATCTGACTCCGGGATGGGTAATTGTCCCTCTCGATTGGTGCACGGGGGTTCCGCCGCGCCACTTGGGCACCTGCGGCGCCTCCCCCGCCTCTGCCTCCTGAGTCTAGATCGCTGCCGGCCTGCTGAAAATCCTGCCGGTGTTTGGGATCCAGAGGTGGGCGCGTGCCTGCGCCTTCGCCCACGGACTCCTCTGAGGCAATTGCCGAACTCTCCCCTGTACCCTCGCCTGGTCGAGCCCCGCCAGCAGGTTTCGGCTGTCGAGGTTTCCTTCGAGGGTTGCGCGGCTTGCGCGGACCTGGATGCTGCGGACCTGGTTTCCGGGGACCGGGTATCTGTGGAACACCAGGGGCTTCCGGTTGCGGATTTCCTGCCGGAGGCGGATTGCGGCGTCCAGCTTGACGTTCTCGGTGCCATGTATACACCCGACCCAATCGATAATCCTCAGCGTCACGGCGGACTTTGGACTGTTTTTGTACGGTAAGGTCCCTGCGGAGATCGTGTAAGCTTTTATTAAAGGTAGCATTCAAATTGGTATAATCCAGAGGTGGCAAGGCACTCACTAGTTCAGTTTGAATAGTCACAATATCAGCTTTAATTTCCACCAAATGAACCTGCAAACGTTCAATTGTCAAAACCATTACATCAAGGCTGCCCTTATTCAAAATTTCAAAGAAGCGTACTTGAAATATAGTGTCATGAGTTAGAAGGGTCGACCGTAACCCAATACGATAGCCACGAGGGATGCGACGTGCCTTCACATAATCAACCAAAAAAGCTTGATGCAGGGAATATCTCAATTCCCGTTGGCGTAATTCAAAAAGCCTTGTTTTCTTGACCTCAGTGTTTGCTTCAGCGTCCTCCTCCAGAGGTAAACAGGTCACTTGACTCAGTATCTGTGCAATTTCATCTTCACGGTATGCAAAGGTAATGGCCATACAATCCACAGGTAACTCCTGGGACTGAAGGTTGACAGACATGCTTCAATCTTCCGAGGTAGGCGATATGGTGTGTCATACAGCAAAAAGGAAAAAATCACCTCTCCTCGGGTAAGAACCAACATGCACGTACATACATACATACATGCACGTACATACATACATAAATACATACATACATACATACATACACGTACATACATACATACATGCACGTACATACATACATGCACGTACATACATACATGCACGTACGTACATACATACATACATGCACGTACATACATACATAAATACAATTATATATACATAGATTGCAGCATGACTGAGAGACTGGGTTCTGCTATACTGTGCATTGCACGCTGGCAGCGCTGTTGTATTTTCTTTTGCCTTTCTTATGGGACACAGTGACCTATTACAATAGCGCACCGGCGGTTATAAATTACCTTTGCGTGAACAAAGCGCAGTGTGTATATAATTGTTTTTATTTTGGGAATTTTTATTGACAGGCCTTTGAAGAAGCAGTGGACTGAATCATAGCTTTGTATTGAAATATTTGGTTCAATTGTTTCAGGTGCAAGGGTTTACTCATGTTTTTAATGAGATTTGTCCTGAAATCAGAACTACAATGGGCACAATTCTGGTAGCGTTTAGTAAATAATTACCTCATGGAATTGGGTTTACCTCATGAGGGAAATCAACTTTTGAATTCTGGTAGTTTAAGTAAAGTTTTACCACACGTAATTTCATGTGGTAATTTTCTACTAAAAATGTGTGGTATTTAGAAGTGAAATACCTCACACTTGAATTCTGAAGAGTAATAAGGTGCGTGTTTGCATGTCTTTTACCTCACATAATTAGACCTACCTCTACCACATGATAAATGTAGTGCTGTGACATAATTGTGATATCTGTCACATAACATGGAGCCTTTTCAGCTTGTTCTGTGCTCCCTCCCCCCCCCCCCCGAACCACCCAGTCTCTAAAAGTAAAAGTGCTCCTACCCCCAGCCTCTAAGGGCCCATTTCCACTAGGAGCGGTACGATGCGGCTACACGCATCGCACCGCGGGTGTCCTGAAACACATGCACAGCAATGGAAGAGTTTCCACTGCGTGCATGTTGTGCGGAGCGATCCGATAATCTGCAGCATGCTGCAGATTCTCGCACGGCCGCATACGCCCGCAGCCACGTCCCATCTCCTCCATTGATTTCTGCATCGGGAGATGCGGAAGTGATGCGGCCGATGGCGGAAGTGATGCAATGCGGCTAGGTAGCCGCATTTGCATCACTTTGTAGTGGAAACCGCCCCAAAAAGTAAGTTCTCCAAACCCCCTCCCAACCACCAGCCTCTAAAAGTAAGTGCTCCGACCCCGCCTCTAATCCTGCTCCGACCCCAGCCTCTAAAACTGCTCCGACCTACCCCCTCCCCCTTCCTCTAAAAGTAAGTACATACATGCACGTACATACATACATACATACATGCATGCACGTTCATACATACATACATACATGCACGTACGTACGTACGTACGTACATACATACATACATACATACATACATACATACATACATAAATGCACATACATACATACATACATACATACATACATACATACACACATACACACATACATGCACATACGTACATACATACATACATGCACATACATACATACATACATACATACATGCACATACATACATACATGCACATATATACATACATGCACATACATTCATACATGCACGTACATACATACATGCACGTACATACATACATGCACGTACATACATACATGCACATACGTACATACATACGTACGTACGTACGTACGTACGTACGTACATACATACATACATGCACGCACATACATACATACATACATGCACGCACATACATACATGCACGTACATACATATATACATACATACATGCATGCACGTACATATATACATGCATGCACGTACGTACATACATACATGCATGCATATATGCACGTACATACATACATACATGCACATACATACATACATGCACATACATACATACATACATACATGCACGTACATACATACATACATGCACGTACAGACATACATACATACATGCACGTACGTACATACATACATACATACATGCACATACATACATACATACATGCACATACATACATACATACATGCACATACATACATACATATATATATACATGCACATACATACATACATACATACATACATGAACGTACATACATACATACATACATGCACGTACATACATGCATACATGCACGTACATACATACATACATACTCACATGCACGTACATACATACATACATACATACATACACGTACATACATACATGCACGTACATACATACATACATACATACATGCACATACATACATATATACATACATGCACGTACATACATACATACAAAGATACATGCACGTACGTACGTACATACATACATACATGCATACATGCACGTACGTACGTACGTACGTACATACATGCACATACATACATACATACATGCACATACATACATACATACATGCACATACATACATACATACATGCACATACATACATACATACATGCACATACATACATACATACATACATACATGCACATACATACATACATACATACATGCACATACATACATACATACATACATACATGCACGTACATACATACATGCACGTACATGCATACATGCACGTACATACATACGTGCACATACATACATACATACATACATACATACATGCACGTACATAAATACATGCACGTACATACATACATACATACATGCACGTACATACATACATGCACGTACATACATACATGCACATACGTACATACATACATACATGCATACATACATACATGCACAAACGTACATACATACATACATGCACGTACGTACATACATTCATACATACATACATGCACGTACGTACATACATACATACATACATACATACATACATGCACATACATACATACATACATACATGCACTTACATACATACATGCACGTACATACATACATACATACATGCATGCACATACGTACATACGCACACACGCACATACATACATACATACATACATACATACATACATGCACGTACATACATACGCACGTACATACACGTATGTGTAGAGACAGGAGTTTGAGGCTACTCGGAACCATGAGCGAGCCACTGTGTCCACCCCAGCTCTCCGAGTTACCCCAAAAATCTCTCGCAAAGACTTTAAGCCATTTGTTGAGGTATCAGGAGATGTTGATGGGTTTTTTCAGGACTTTGAATTGCAATGTGAGCTACTGGATGTCCCCGCTATGGACTGGCCCCGTCATATTGTAGGGCTGCTGGAGGGGGGCGCTGCAGAAGCATACCGCATGCTGGATCCAAGAGAAAAGCGCAACTATGCGGCGATCAAGCAGACAGTATTGGATTATTATGCTATAACGCCTGATGCTCACAGGATACATACATACATGCATACATGCATGCACGTACATACATACATACATACATGCACGTACGTACGTACGTACATACATACATACATACATACATACATACACACATACACACATACATGCACATACGTACATACATACATACATACATACATGCACATACATACATACATACATGCACATACATACATACATACATACATACATACATGCACATACATACATACATGCACGCACATACATACATGCACGTACATACATACATGCACGTACATACATACATGCACGTACGTACGTACGTACGTACGTACGTACGTACATACGTACATACATACATGCACGCACATACATACATACATACATGCACGCACATACATACATACATACATGCACATACATACATATATACATACATGCATGCACGTACATATATACATGCATGCACGTACGTACGTACGTACGTACGTACGTACGTACATACATACATACATGCATGCATGCATGCATGCACGTACATACATGCATGCACGTACATACATATATGCACGTACGTACGTACATACATACATACATACATACATAAATGCACATACATACATAAATGCACATACATACATACATAAATGCACATACATACATACATACATACATACATACATACATACATACATTAATGCACATACATACATACATACATACATAAATGCACATACATATATACATACATGCACATACATACATACGTACATACATACATACATACATACATGCACATACATACATGCATACATGCACATACATACATACATACATACATACATACATACATGCACATACATACATACATGCACGCACATACATACATGCACGTACATACATACATGCACGTACGTACGTACATACATACGTACATACATACATACATGCACGCACATACATACATACATACATGCACGCACATACATACATACATACATACATACATGCACATACATACATATATACATAGATGCATGCACGTACATATATACATGCATGCACGTACGTACGTACATACATACATACATGCATGCATGTACGTACGTACGTACATACATACATACATGCATGCATGCACGTACATACATGCATGCATGCATGCACGTACATACATACATGCATGCACGTACATACATATATGCACGTACGTACGTACATACATACATACATACATACATAAATGCACATACATACATACATAAATGCACATACATACAAACATAAATGCACATACATACATACATACATACATACATACATACATAAATGCACATACATACATACATACATTAATGCACATACATACATACATACATACATAAATGCACATACATACATACATACATGCACATACATACATACATACATACATACATGCACGTACATACATACATACATGCACGTACATACATACATACATGCACGTACATACATACATACATGCACGTACATACATACCTGCACGTACATACATACATACATACATACATACATGCACATACATACATGCATAAATACATACATGCACATACATACATACATACATGCATGCACATACATACATACATATATACATGCACATACATACATACATACATACATACATACACGCACGCACGCACGTACGTACGTACATACATACATGCACGTACATACATGCATACATGCACGTACGTACATACATACATACATGCACGTACATACATGCATACATGCACGTACATACATACATACATGCACGTACATACATACATAAATACATACATACATACATACACGTACATACATACATACATACATACATACATACATGCACATACATACATACATACATACATGCACTTACATACATACATGCACGTACATACATACATACATACATGCATGCACATACGTACATACGCACACACGCACATACATACATACATACATACATACATACATGCACGTACATACATACGCACGTACATACACGTATGTGTAGAGACAGGAGTTTGAGGCTACTCGGAACCATGAGCGAGCCACTGTGTCCACCCCAGCTCTCCGAGTTACCCCAAAAATCTCTCGCAAAGACTTTAAGCCATTTGTTGAGGTATCAGGAGATGTTGATGGGTTTTTTCAGGACTTTGAATTGCAATGTGAGCTACTGGATGTCCCCGCTATGGACTGGCCCCGTCATATTGTAGGGCTGCTGGAGGGGGGCGCTGCAGAAGCATACCGCATGCTGGATCCAAGAGAAAAGCGCAACTATGCGGCGATCAAGCAGACAGTATTGGATTATTATGCTATAACGCCTGATGCTCACAGGATACATACATACATGCATACATGCATGCACGTACATACATACATACATACATGCACGTACGTACGTACATACATACATACATACATACATACATACACACATACACACATACATGCACATACGTACATACATACATACATACATACATACATGCACATACATACATACATACATGCACATACATACATACATACATACATACATACATACATGCACATACATACATACATGCACGCACATACATACATGCACGTACATACATACATGCACGTACATACATACATGCACGTACGTACGTACGTACGTACGTACGTACATACGTACATACATACATGCACGCACATACATACATACATACATGCACGCACATACATACATACATACATGCACATACATATATACATACATGCATGCACGTACATATATACATGCATGCACGTACGTACGTACGTACGTACTTACGTACGTACGTACGTACGTACGTACATACATACATACATGCATGCATGCACGTACATACATACATGCATGCATGCATGCATGCACGTACATACATGCATGCACGTACATACATATATGCACGTACGTACGTACGTACATACATACATACATACATACATAAATGCACATACATACATACATAAATGCACATACATACATACGTAAATGCACATACATACATACATACATACATACATACATACATACATTAATGCACATACATACATACATACATACATAAATGCACATACATATATACATACATGCACATACATACATACGTACATACATACATACATACATACATGCACATACATACATGCATACATGCACATACATACATACATACATACATACATACATACATACATACATGCACATACATACATACATGCACGCACATACATACATGCACGTACATACATACATGCACGTACATACATACATGCACGTACGTACGTACATACATACGTACATACATACATACATGCACGCACATACATACATACATACATGCACGCACATACATACATACATACATACATACATGCACATACATACATATATACATAGATGCATGCACGTACATATATACATGCATGCACGTACGTACATACATACATACATACATGCATGCACGCACGTACGTACGTACGTACGTACGTACGTACGTACGTACGTACGTACGTACGTACATACATACATACATGCATGCATGCACGTACATACATGCATGCATGCATGCACGTACATACATACATGCATGCACGTACATACATATATGCACGTACGTACGTACGTACATACATACATACATACATACATAAATGCACATACATACATACATAAATGCACATACATACAAACATAAATGCACATACATACATACATACATACATAAATGCACATACATACATACATTAATGCACATACATACATACATACATACATAAATGCACATACATACATACATACATGCACATACATACATACATACATACATACATGCACGTACATACATACATACATGCACGTACATACATACATACATGCACGTACATACATACATACATGCACGTACATACATACCTGCACGTACATACATACATACATACATACATACATGCACATACATACATGCATAAATACATACATGCACATACATACATACATACATGCATGCACATACATACATACATATATACATGCACATACATACATACATACATACATACATACACGCACGCACGCACGTACGTACGTACATACATACATGCACGTACATACATGCATACATGCACGTACATACATACATACATGCACGTACATACATGCATACATGCACGTACATACATACATACATGCACGTACATACATACATAAATACATACATACATACATACACGTACATACATACATACATGCACGTACATACATACATGCACGTACATACATACATGCACGTACGTACGTACGTACATACATACATACATACATGCACGTACATAAATACATGCACGTACATACATACATACATACATACATAGATGCACGTACATACATACATGCACGTACATACATACATACATACATACATGCACGTACGTACATACATACATACATGCACATACATACATACATACATACATACATACATACATGCACGTACATACATACATACATACATACATACATGCACGTACGTACGTACATACATACATACATACATACATGCATATACATGCACATACATACATACATACATGCACTTACATACATACATGCTCGTACATACATACATACATACATACATGCATGCACATTCGTACATACGCACATACGCACATACATACATACATACATACATGCACGTACGTACATACATACGTACATACATACATACATGCACGCACATACATACATACATACATGCACGCACATACATACATACATACATACATGCACGTACATACATATATACATAGATGCATGCACGTACATATATACATGCATGCACGTACGTACGTACGTACGTACGTACGTACGTACGTACATACATGCATGCATGCACGTACATACATGCATGCATGCACGTACATACATACATGCATGCACGTACATACATGCATGCATGCATGCACGTACATACATGCATGCATGCATGCACGTACATACATACATGCATGCACGTACATACATACATATATGCACGTACATACATACATACATACATACATACATACATAAATAAATGCACATACATACATACATAAATGCACATACATACATACATAAATGCACATACATACATACATACATACATACATACATAAATGCACATACATACGAACATTAATGCACATACATACATACATACATACATAAATGCACATACATACATACATACATGCACATACATACATACATACATACATACATACATGCACTTACGTATGTACATACATACATACATACATGCACATACATACATACATACATACATACATACATGCACTTACGTATGTACATACATACATACATACATGCACATACATACATACATGCACATACATACATACATACACGTACATACATACATACATGCACGTACATACATACATACATGCACGTACATACATACCTGCACGTACGTACATACATACATACATACATACATACATACATGCACATACATACATGCATACATACATACTTGCACATACATACATACATGCACGTACATACATACATATATACATGCACATACATACATACATATATACATAGATGCATGCACGTACATATATACATGCATGCACGTACGTACGTACATACATACATACATACATGCATGCATGCACGTACGTACGTACGTACGTAAGTACGTACGTACGTACGTAAGTACGTACGTACGTACGTACATACATACATGCATGCATGCACGTACATACATACATGCATGCACGTACATACATGCATGCACGTACATACATATATGCACGTACATACATACATACATACATACATACATACATACATAAATGCACATACATACATACATAAATGCACATACATACATACATAAATGCACATACATACATACATACATACATACATAAATGCACATACATACATTAATGCACATACATACATACATAAATGCACATACATACATGCACATACATACATACATACATACATACATACATACATACATACACGCACGCACGCACGTACGTACGTACGTACGTACGTACATACATACATGCACGTACATACATGCATACATGCACGTACATACATACATACATACATGCACGTACATACATACATAAATACATACATACATACATACACGTACATACATACATACATACATGCACGTACATACATACATGCACGTACGTACGTACGTACGTACATACATACATACATACATACATGCACGTACATAAATACATGCACGTACATACATACATACATACATACATGCACGTACATACATACATGCACGTACATACATACATACATACATGCACGTACGTACATACATACATACATGCACGTACATACATACATACATACATACATACATGCATATACATGCACATACATACATACATACATGCACTTACATACATACATGCACGTACATACATACATACATACATGCATGCACATTCGTACATACGCACATACATACATACATACATACATACATACATACATGCACGTACGTACATACATACGTACATACATACATACATGCACGCACATACATACATACATACATGCACGCACATACATACATACATACATACATGCACGTACATACATATATACATAGATGCATGCACGTACATATATACATGCATGCACGTACATACGTACATACATACATACATACATACATGCATGCATGCACGTACATGCATGCATGCATGCATGCACGTACATACATGCATGCACGTACATACATACATATATGCACGTACATACATACATACATACATACATACATACATACATACATACATACATAAATGCACATACATACATACATAAATGCACATATATACATACATAAATGCACATACATACATACATACATACATACATACATACATACATACATAAATGCACATACATACAAACATTAATGCACATACATACATACATACATACATACATAAATGCACATACATACATACATACATACATGCACATACATACATACATACATACATACATGCACTTACGTATGTACATACATACATACATGCACATACATACATACATGCACATACATACATACATACATACATACATACATACATGCACGTACATACATACATACATACATACATGCACGTGCATACATACATACATGCACGTACATACATACATACATGCACGTACATACATACCTGCACGTACATACATACATACATACATACATACATGCACATACATACATGCATACATACATACATGCACATACATACATACATGCACATACATACATACATATATACATGCACATACATACATACATACATACATGCACGCACGCACGCACGTACGTACGTACGTACGTACATACATACATGCCTGTACATACATGCATACATGCACGTACATACATACATACATGCACGTACATACATACATAAATACATACATACATACATACACGTACATACATACATACATGCACGTACATACATACATGCACGTACATACATACATGCACGTACGTACATACATACATACATAAACGTACATACATACATAAATACAATTATATATACATAGATTGCAGCATGACTGAGAGACTGGGTTCTGCTATACTGTGCATTGCACGCTGGCAGCGCTGTTGTATTTTCTTTTGCCTTTCTTATGGGACACAGTGACCTATTACAATAGCGCACCGGCGGTTATAAATTACCTTTGCGTGAACAAAGCGCAGTGTGTATATAATTGTTTTTATTTTGGGAATTTTTATTGACAGGCCTTTGAAGAAGCAGTGGACTGAATCATAGCTTTGTATTGAAATATTTGGTTCAATTGTTTCAGGTGCAAGGGTTTATTCATGTTTTTAATGAGATTTGTCCTGAAATCAGAACTACAATGGGCTCAATTCTGGTAGCGTTTAGTAAATAATTACCTCATGGAATTGGGTTTACCTCATGAGGGAAATCAACTTTTGAATTCTGGTAGTTTAAGTAAAGTTTTACCACACGTAATTTCATGTGGTAATTTTCTACTAAAAATGTGTGGTATTTAGAAGTGAAATACCTCACACTTGAATTCTGAAGAGAAATAAGGTGCGTGTTTGCATGTCTTTTACCTCACATAATTAGACCTACCTCTACCACATGATAAATGTAGTGCTGTGACATAATTGTGATATCTGTCACATAACATGGAGCCTTTTCAGCTTGTTCTGTGCTCCCTCCCCCCCCCCCCCCCCCCCCGAACCACCCAGTCTCTAAAAGTAAAAGTGCTCCTACCCCCAGCCTCTAAGGGCCCATTTCCACTAGGAGCGGTACGATGCGGCTACACGCATCGCACCGCGGGTGTCCTGAAACACATGCACAGCAATGGAAGAGTTTCCACTGCATGCATGTTGTGCGGAGCGATCCGATAATCTGCAGCATGCTGCAGATTCTCGCACGGCCGCATACGCCCGCAGCCACGTCCCATCTCCTCCATTGATTTCTGCATCGGGAGATGCGGAAGTGATGCGGCCGATGGCGGAAGTGATGCAATGCGGCTAGGTAGCCGCATTTGCATCACTTTGTAGTGGAAACCGCCCCAAAAAGTAAGTTCTCCAAACCCCCTCCCAACCACCAGCCTCTAAAAGTAAGTGCTCCGACCCCGCCTCTAATCCTGCTCCGACCCCAGCCTCTAAAACTGCTCCGACCTACCCCCTCCCCCTTCCTCTAAAAGTAAGTACATACATGCACGTACATACATACATACATACATGCATGCACGTTCATACATACATACATACATGCACGTACGTACGTACGTACGTACATACATACATACATACATACATACATACATACATACATAAATGCACATACATACATACATACATACATACATACATACATACACACATACACACATACATGCACATACGTACATACATACATACATGCACATACATACATACATACATACATACATGCACATACATACATACATGCACATATATACATACATGCACATACATTCATACATGCACGTACATACATACATGCACGTACATACATACATGCACGTACATACATACATGCACATACGTACATACATACGTACGTACGTACGTACGTACGTACGTACATACATACATACATGCACGCACATACATACATACATACATGCACGCACATACATACATGCACGTACATACATATATACATACATACATGCATGCACGTACATATATACATGCATGCACGTACGTACATACATACATGCATGCATATATGCACGTACATACATACATACATGCACATACATACATACATGCACATACATACATACATACATACATGCACGTACATACATACATACATGCACGTACAGACATACATACATACATGCACGTACGTACATACATACATACATACATGCACATACATACATACATACATGCACATACATACATACATACATGCACATACATACATACATATATATATACATGCACATACATACATACATACATACATACATGAACGTACATACATACATACATACATGCACGTACATACATGCATACATGCACGTACATACATACATACATACTCACATGCACGTACATACATACATACATACATACATACATACACGTACATACATACATGCACGTACATACATACATACATACATACATGCACATACATACATATATACATACATGCACGTACATACATACATACAAAGATACATGCACGTACGTACGTACATACATACATACATGCATACATGCACGTACGTACGTACGTACGTACATACATGCACATACATACATACATACATGCACATACATACATACATACATGCACATACATACATACATACATGCACATACATACATACATACATGCACATACATACATACATACATACATGCACATACATACATACATACATACATGCACATACATACATACATACATACATGCACGTACATACATACATGCACGTACATGCATACATGCACGTACATACATACGTGCACATACATACATACATACATACATACATACATACATACATGCACGTACATAAATACATGCACGTACATACATACATACATACATGCACGTACATACATACATGCACGTACATACATACATGCACATACGTACATACATACATACATGCATACATACATACATGCACAAACGTACATACATACATACATGCACGTACGTACATACATACATACATACATACATGCACGTACGTACATACATACATACATACATACATACATACATGCACATACATACATACATACATACATGCACTTACATACATACATGCACGTACATACATACATACATACATGCATGCACATACGTACATACGCACACACGCACATACATACATACATACATACATACATACATACATGCACGTACATACATACGCACGTACATACACGTATGTGTAGAGACAGGAGTTTGAGGCTACTCGGAACCATGAGCGAGCCACTGTGTCCACCCCAGCTCTCCGAGTTACCCCAAAAATCTCTCGCAAAGACTTTAAGCCATTTGTTGAGGTATCAGGAGATGTTGATGGGTTTTTTCAGGACTTTGAATTGCAATGTGAGCTACTGGATGTCCCCGCTATGGACTGGCCCCGTCATATTGTAGGGCTGCTGGAGGGGGGCGCTGCAGAAGCATACCGCATGCTGGATCCAAGAGAAAAGCGCAACTATGCGGCGATCAAGCAGACAGTATTGGATTATTATGCTATAACGCCTGATGCTCACAGGATACATACATACATGCATACATGCATGCACGTACATACATACATACATACATGCACGTACGTACGTACGTACGTACATACATACATACATACATACATACATACACACATACACACATACATGCACATACGTACATACATACATACATACATACATACATGCACATACATACATACATACATGCACATACATACATACATACATACATACATGCACATACATACATACATGCACGCACATACATACATGCACGTACATACATACATGCACGTACATACATACATGCACGTACGTACGTACGTACGTACGTACGTACGTACATACGTACATACATACATGCACGCACATACATACATACATACATGCACGCACATACATACATACATACATGCACATACATACATATATACATACATGCATGCACGTACATATATACATGCATGCACGTACGTACGTACGTACGTACGTACGTACGTACATACATACATACATACATACATGCATGCATGCATGCACGTACATACATGCATGCACGTACATACATATATGCACGTACGTACGTACATACATACATACATACATACATAAATGCACATACATACATAAATGCACATACATACATACATAAATGCACATACATACATACATACATACATACATACATACATACATACATTAATGCACATACATACATACATACATACATAAATGCACATACATATATACATACATGCACATACATACATACGTACATACATACATACATACATACATGCACATACATACATGCATACATGCACATACATACATACATACATACATACATACATACATGCACATACATACATACATGCACGCACATACATACATGCACGTACATACATACATGCACGTACGTACGTACATACATACGTACATACATACATACATGCACGCACATACATACATACATACATGCACGCACATACATACATACATACATACATACATGCACATACATACATATATACATAGATGCATGCACGTACATATATACATGCATGCACGTACGTACGTACATACATACATACATGCATGCATGTACGTACGTACGTACGTACATACATACATACATGCATGCATGCACGTACATACATGCATGCATGCATGCACGTACATACATACATGCATGCACGTACATACATATATGCACGTACGTACGTACATACATACATACATACATACATAAATGCACATACATACATACATAAATGCACATACATACAAACATAAATGCACATACATACATACATACATACATACATACATACATAAATGCACATACATACATACATACATTAATGCACATACATACATACATACATACATAAATGCACATACATACATACATACATGCACATACATACATACATACATACATACATGCACGTACATACATACATACATACATGCACGTACATACATACATACATGCACGTACATACATACATACATGCACGTACATACATACCTGCACGTACATACATACATACATACATACATACATGCACATACATACATGCATAAATACATACATGCACATACATACATACATACATGCATGCACATACATACATACATATATACATGCACATACATACATACATACATACATACATACACGCACGCACGCACGTACGTACGTACATACATACATGCACGTACATACATGCATACATGCACGTACGTACATACATACATACATGCACGTACATACATGCATACATGCACGTACATACATACATACATGCACGTACATACATACATAAATACATACATACATACATACACGTACATACATACATACATACATACATACATGCACATACATACATACATACATACATGCACTTACATACATACATGCACGTACATACATACATACATACATGCATGCACCGTACATACGCACACACGCACATACATACATACATACATACATACATACATGCACGTACATACATACGCACGTACATACACGTATGTGTAGAGACAGGAGTTTGAGGCTACTCGAAACCATGAGCGAGCCACTGTGTCCACCCCAGCTCTCCGAGTTACCCCAAAAATCTCTCGCAAAGACTTTAAGCCATTTGTTGAGGTATCAGGAGATGTTGATGGGTTTTTTCAGGACTTTGAATTGCAATGTGAGCTACTGGATGTCCCCGCTATGGACTGGCCCCGTCATATTGTAGGGCTGCTGGAGGGGGGCGCTGCAGAAGCATACCGCATGCTGGATCCAAGAGAAAAGCGCAACTATGCGGCGATCAAGCAGACAGTATTGGATTATTATGCTATAACGCCTGATGCTCACAGGATACATACATACATGCATACATGCATGCACGTACATACATACATACATACATGCACGTACGTACGTACATACATACATACATACATACATACATACACACATACACACATACATGCACATACGTACATACATACATACATACATACATACATGCACATACATACATACATACATGCACATACATACATACATACATACATACATACATACATCATGCACATACATACATACATACATGCACGCACATACATACATGCACGTACATACATACATGCACGTACATACATACATGCACGTACGTACGTACGTACGTACGTACGTACATACGTACATACATACATGCACGCACATACATACATACATACATGCACATACATATATACATACATGCATGCACGTACATATATACATGCATGCACGTACGTACGTACGTACGTACTTACGTACGTACGTACGTACGTACATACATACATACATGCATGCATGCACGTACATACATACATGCATGCATGCATGCATGCACGTACATACATGCATGCACGTACATACATATATGCACGTACGTACGTACGTACATACATACATACATACATACATAAATGCACATACATACATACATAAATGCACATACATACATACGTAAATGCACATACATACATACATACATACATACATACATACATACATTAATGCACATACATACATACATACATACATAAATGCACATACATATATACATACATGCACATACATACATACGTACATACATACATACATACATGCACATACATACATGCATACATGCACATACATACATACATACATACATACATACATACATACATACATGCACATACATACATACATGCACGCACATACATACATGCACGTACATACATACATGCACGTACATACATACATGCACGTACGTACGTACATACATACGTACATACATACATACATGCACGCACATACATACATACATACATGCACGCACATACATACATACATACATACATACATGCACATACATACATATATACATAGATGCATGCACGTACATATATACATGCATGCACGTACGTACATACATACATACATACATGCATGCACGCACGTACGTACGTACGTACGTACGTACGTTACGTACGTACGTACGTACATACATACATACATGCATGCATGCACGTACATACATGCATGCATGCATGCACGTACATACATACATGCATGCACGTACATACATATATGCACGTACGTACGTACGTACATACATACATACATACATACATAAATGCACATACATACATACATAAATGCACATACATACAAACATAAATGCACATACATACATACATACATACATAAATGCACATACATACATACATTAATGCACATACATACATACATACATACATAAATGCACATACATACATACATACATGCACATACATACATACATACATACATACATGCACGTACATACATACATACATGCACGTACATACATACATACATGCACGTACATACATACATACATGCACGTACATACATACCTGCACGTACATACATACATACATACATACATACATGCACATACATACATGCATAAATACATACATGCACATACATACATACATACATGCATGCACATACATACATACATATATACATGCACATACATACATACATACATACATACATACACGCACGCACGCACGTACGTACGTACGTACATACATACATGCACGTACATACATGCATACATGCACGTACATACATACATACATGCACGTACATACATGCATACATGCACGTACATACATACATACATGCACGTACATACATACATAAATACATACATACATACATACACGTACATACATACATACATGCACGTACATACATACATGCACGTACATACATACATGCACGTACGTACGTACGTACATACATACATACATACATGCACGTACATAAATACATGCACGTACATACATACATACATACATACATAGATGCACGTACATACATACATGCACGTACATACATACATACATACATACATGCACGTACGTACATACATACATACATGCACATACATACATACATACATACATACATACATGCACGTACATACATACATACATCATACATACATGCACGTACGTACGTACATACATACATACATACATACATGCATATACATGCACATACATACATACATACATGCACTTACATACATACATGCACGTACATACATACATACATACATACATGCATGCACATTCGTACATACGCACATACGCACATACATACATACATACATACATACATGCACGTACGTACATACATACGTACATACATACATACATGCACGCACATACATAAATACATACATGCACGCACATACATACATACATACATACATGCACGTACATACATATATACATAGATGCATGCACGTACATATATACCATGCATGCACGTACATACGTACATACATACATACATACATACATGCATGCATGCACGTACATGCATGCATGCATGCATGCACGTACATACATGCATGCACGTACATACATACATATATGCACGTACATACATACATACATACATACATACATACATACATACATACATACATACATAAATGCACATACATACATACATAAATGCACATATATACATACATAAATGCACATACATACATACATACATACATACATACATACATACATACATAAATGCACATACATACAAACATTAATGCACATACATACATACATACATACATACATAAATGCACATACATACATACATACATACATGCACATACATACATACATACATACATACATGCACTTACGTATGTACATACATACATACATGCACATACATACATACATGCACATACATACATACATACATACATACATACATACATGCACGTACATACATACATACATACATACATGCACGTGCATACATACATACATGCACGTACATACATACATACATGCACGTACATACATACCTGCACGTACATACATACATACATACATACATACATGCACATACATACATGCATACATACATACATGCACATACATACATACATGCACATACATACATACATATATACATGCACATACATACATACATACATACATGCATGCACGTACATACATATATGCACGTACGTACGTACGTACATACATACATACATACATACATAAATGCACATACATACATACATAAATGCACATACATACAAACATAAATGCACATACATACATACATACATACATAAATGCACATACATACATACATTAATGCACATACATACATACATACATACATAAATGCACATACATACATACATACATGCACATACATACATACATACATACATACATGCACGTACATACATACATACATGCACGTACATACATACATACATGCACGTACATACATACATACATGCACGTACATACATACCTGCACGTACATACATACATACATACATACATACATGCACATACATACATGCATAAATACATACATGCACATACATACATACATACATGCATGCACATACATACATACATATATACATGCACATACATACATACATACATACATACATACACGCACGCACGCACGTACGTACGTACGTACATACATACATGCACGTACATACATGCATACATGCACGTACATACATACATACATGCACGTACATACATGCATACATGCACGTACATACATACATACATGCACGTACATACATACATAAATACATACATACATACATACACGTACATACATACATACATGCACGTACATACATACATGCACGTACATACATACATGCACGTACGTACGTACGTACATACATACATACATACATGCACGTACATAAATACATGCACGTACATACATACATACATACATACATAGATGCACGTACATACATACATGCACGTACATACATACATACATACATACATGCACGTACGTACATACATACATACATGCACATACATACATACATACATACATACATACATGCACGTACATACATACATACATACATACATACATGCACGTACGTACGTACATACATACATACATACATACATGCATATACATGCACATACATACATACATACATGCACTTACATACATACATGCACGTACATACATACATACATACATACATGCATGCACATTCGTACATACGCACATACGCACATACATACATACATACATACATACATGCACGTACGTACATACATACGTACATACATACATACATGCACGCACATACATACATACATACATGCACGCACATACATACATACATACATACATGCACGTACATACATATATACATAGATGCATGCACGTACATATATACATGCATGCACGTACATACGTACATACATACATACATACATACATGCATGCATGCACGTACATGCATGCATGCATGCATGCACGTACATACATGCATGCACGTACATACATACATATATGCACGTACATACATACATACATACATACATACATACATACATACATACATACATAAATGCACATACATACATACATAAATGCACATATATACATACATAAATGCACATACATACATACATACATACATACATACATACATACATACATAAATGCACATACATACAAACATTAATGCACATACATACATACATACATACATACATAAATGCACATACATACATACATACATACATGCACATACATACATACATACATACATACATGCACTTACGTATGTACATACATACATACATGCACATACATACATACATGCACATACATATGCATGCACGTACGTACATACATACATACATACATGCATGCACGCACGTACGTACGTACGTACGTACGTACATACATACATACATGCATGCATGCACGTACATACATGCATGCATGCATGCACGTACATACATACATGCATGCACGTACATACATATATGCACGTACGTACGTACGTACATACATACATACATACATACATAAATGCACATACATACATACATAAATGCACATACATACAAACATAAATGCACATACATACATACATACATACATAAATGCACATACATACATACATTAATGCACATACATACATACATACATACATAAATGCACATACATACATACATACATGCACATACATACATACATACATACATACATGCACGTACATACATACATACATGCACGTACATACATACATACATGCACGTACATACATACATACATGCACGTACATACATACCTGCACGTACATACATACATACATACATACATACATGCACATACATACATGCATAAATACATACATGCACATACATACATACATACATGCATGCACATACATACATACATATATACATGCACATACATACATACATACATACATACATACACGCACGCACGCACGTACGTACGTACGTACATACATACATGCACGTACATACATGCATACATGCACGTACATACATACATACATGCACGTACATACATGCATACATGCACGTACATACATACATACATGCACGTACATACATACATAAATACATACATACATACATACACGTACATACATACATACATGCACGTACATACATACATGCACGTACATACATACATGCACGTACGTACGTACGTACATACATACATACATACATGCACGTACATAAATACATGCACGTACATACATACATACATACATACATAGATGCACGTACATACATACATGCACGTACATACATACATACATACATACATGCACGTACGTACATACATACATACATGCACATACATACATACATACATACATACATACATGCACGTACATACATACATACATACATACATACATGCACGTACGTACGTACATACATACATACATACATACATGCATATACATGCACATACATACATACATACATGCACTTACATACATACATGCACGTACATACATACATACATACATACATGCATGCACATTCGTACATACGCACATACGCACATACATACATACATACATACATACATGCACGTACGTACATACATACGTACATACATACATACATGCACGCACATACATACATACATACATGCACGCACATACATACATACATACATACATGCACGTACATACATATATACATAGATGCATGCACGTACATATATACATGCATGCACGTACATACGTACATACATACATACATACATACATGCATGCATGCACGTACATGCATGCATGCATGCATGCACGTACATACATGCATGCACGTACATACATACATATATGCACGTACATACATACATACATACATACATACATACATACATACATACATACATAAATGCACATACATACATACATAAATGCACATATATACATACATAAATGCACATACATACATACATACATACATACATACATACATACATACATAAATGCACATACATACAAACATTAATGCACATACATACATACATACATACATACATAAATGCACATACATACATACATACATACATGCACATACATACATACATACATACATACATGCACTTACGTATGTACATACATACATACATGCACATACATACATACATGCACATACATACATACATACATACATACATACATACATGCACGTACATACATACATACATACATACATGCACGTGCATACATACATACATGCACGTACATACATACATACATGCACGTACATACATACCTGCACGTACATACATACATACATACATACATACATGCACATACATACATGCATACATACATACATGCACATACATACATACATGCACATACATACATACATATATACATGCACATACATACATACATACATACATGCACGCACGCACGCACGTACGTACGTACGTACGTACATACATACATGCACGTACATACATGCATACATGCACGTACATACATACATACATGCACGTACATACATACATAAATACATACATACATACATACACGTACATACATACATACATGCACGTACATACATACATGCACGTACATACATACATGCACGTACGTACATACATACATACATAAACGTACATACATACATAAATACAATTATATATACATAGATTGCAGCATGACTGAGAGACTGGGTTCTGCTATACTGTGCATTGCACGCTGGCAGCGCTGTTGTATTTTCTTTTGCCTTTCTTATGGGACACAGTGACCTATTACAATAGCGCACCGGCGGTTATAAATTACCTTTGCGTGAACAAAGCGCAGTGTGTATATAATTGTTTTTATTTTGGGAATTTTTATTGACAGGCCTTTGAAGAAGCAGTGGACTGAATCATAGCTTTGTATTGAAATATTTGGTTCAATTGTTTCAGGTGCAAGGGTTTATTCATGTTTTTAATGAGATTTGTCCTGAAATCAGAACTACAATGGGCTCAATTCTGGTAGCGTTTAGTAAATAATTACCTCATGGAATTGGGTTTACCTCATGAGGGAAATCAACTTTTGAATTCTGGTAGTTTAAGTAAAGTTTTACCACACGTAATTTCATGTGGTAATTTTCTACTAAAAATGTGTGGTATTTAGAAGTGAAATACCTCACACTTGAATTCTGAAGAGAAATAAGGTGCGTGTTTGCATGTCTTTTACCTCACATAATTAGACCTACCTCTACCACATGATAAATGTAGTGCTGTGACATAATTGTGATATCTGTCACATAACATGGAGCCTTTTCAGCTTGTTCTGTGCTCCCTCCCCCCCCCCCCCCCCCCCGAACCACCCAGTCTCTAAAAGTAAAAGTGCTCCTACCCCCAGCCTCTAAGGGCCCATTTCCACTAGGAGCGGTACGATGCGGCTACACGCATCGCACCGCGGGTGTCCTGAAACACATGCACAGCAATGGAAGAGTTTCCACTGCATGCATGTTGTGCGGAGCGATCCGATAATCTGCAGCATGCTGCAGATTCTCGCACGGCCGCATACGCCCGCAGCCACGTCCCATCTCCTCCATTGATTTCTGCATCGGGAGATGCGGAAGTGATGCGGCCGATGGCGGAAGTGATGCAATGCGGCTAGGTAGCCGCATTTGCATCACTTTGTAGTGGAAACCGCCCCAAAAAGTAAGTTCTCCAAACCCCCTCCCAACCACCAGCCTCTAAAAGTAAGTGCTCCGACCCCGCCTCTAATCCTGCTCCGACCCCAGCCTCTAAAACTGCTCCGACCTACCCCCTCCCCCTTCCTCTAAAAGTAAGTACATACATGCACGTACATACATACATACATACATGCATGCACGTTCATACATACATACATACATGCACGTACGTACGTACGTACGTACATACATACATACATACATACATACATACATACATACATAAATGCACATACATACATACATACATACATACATACATACATACACACATACACACATACATGCACATACGTACATACATACATACATGCACATACATACATACATACATACATACATGCACATACATACATACATGCACATATATACATACATGCACATACATTCATACATGCACGTACATACATACATGCACGTACATACATACATGCACATACGTACATACATACGTACGTACGTACGTACGTACGTACGTACATACATACATACATGCACGCACATACATACATACATACATGCACGCACATACATACATGCACGTACATACATATATACATACATACATGCATGCACGTACATATATACATGCATGCACGTACGTACATACATACATGCATGCATATATGCACGTACATACATACATACATGCACATACATACATACATGCACATACATACATACATACATACATGCACGTACATACATACATACATGCACGTACAGACATACATACATACATGCACGTACGTACATACATACATACATACATGCACATACATACATACATACATGCACATACATACATACATACATGCACATACATACATACATATATATATACATGCACATACATACATACATACATACATACATGAACGTACATACATACATACATACATGCACGTACATACATGCATACATGCACGTACATACATACATACATACTCACATGCACGTACATACATACATACATACATACATACATACACGTACATACATACATGCACGTACATACATACATACATACATACATGCACATACATACATATATACATACATGCACGTACATACATACATACAAAGATACATGCACGTACGTACGTACATACATACATACATGCATACATGCACGTACGTACGTACGTACGTACATACATGCACATACATACATACATACATGCACATACATACATACATACATGCACATACATACATACATACATGCACATACATACATACATACATGCACATACATACATACATACATACATGCACATACATACATACATACATACATGCACATACATACATACATACATACATGCACGTACATACATACATGCACGTACATGCATACATGCACGTACATACATACGTGCACATACATACATACATACATACATACATACATACATACATGCACGTACATAAATACATGCACGTACATACATACATACATACATGCACGTACATACATACATGCACGTACATACATACATGCACATACGTACATACATACATACATGCATACATACATACATGCACAAACGTACATACATACATACATGCACGTACGTACATACATACATACATACATACATGCACGTACGTACATACATACATACATACATACATACATACATGCACATACATACATACATACATACATGCACTTACATACATACATGCACGTACATACATACATACATACATGCATGCACATACGTACATACGCACACACGCACATACATACATACATACATACATACATACATACATGCACGTACATACATACGCACGTACATACACGTATGTGTAGAGACAGGAGTTTGAGGCTACTCGGAACCATGAGCGAGCCACTGTGTCCACCCCAGCTCTCCGAGTTACCCCAAAAATCTCTCGCAAAGACTTTAAGCCATTTGTTGAGGTATCAGGAGATGTTGATGGGTTTTTTCAGGACTTTGAATTGCAATGTGAGCTACTGGATGTCCCCGCTATGGACTGGCCCCGTCATATTGTAGGGCTGCTGGAGGGGGGCGCTGCAGAAGCATACCGCATGCTGGATCCAAGAGAAAAGCGCAACTATGCGGCGATCAAGCAGACAGTATTGGATTATTATGCTATAACGCCTGATGCTCACAGGATACATACATACATGCATACATGCATGCACGTACATACATACATACATACATGCACGTACGTACGTACGTACGTACATACATACATACATACATACATACATACACACATACACACATACATGCACATACGTACATACATACATACATACATACATACATGCACATACATACATACATACATGCACATACATACATACATACATACATACATGCACATACATACATACATGCACGCACATACATACATGCACGTACATACATACATGCACGTACATACATACATGCACGTACGTACGTACGTACGTACGTACGTACATACGTACATACATACATGCACGCACATACATACATACATACATGCACGCACATACATACATACATACATGCACATACATACATATATACATACATGCATGCACGTACATATATACATGCATGCACGTACGTACGTACGTACGTACGTACGTACGTACGTACATACATACATACATACATACATGCATGCATGCATGCACGTACATACATGCATGCACGTACATACATATATGCACGTACGTACGTACATACATACATACATACATACATAAATGCACATACATACATAAATGCACATACATACATACATAAATGCACATACATACATACATACATACATACATACATACATACATACATTAATGCACATACATACATACATACATACATAAATGCACATACATATATACATACATGCACATACATACATACGTACATACATACATACATACATACATGCACATACATACATGCATACATGCACATACATACATACATACATACATACATACATACATGCACATACATACATACATGCACGCACATACATACATGCACGTACATACATACATGCACGTACGTACGTACATACATACGTACATACATACATACATGCACGCACATACATACATACATACATGCACGCACATACATACATACATACATACATACATGCACATACATACATATATACATAGATGCATGCACGTACATATATACATGCATGCACGTACGTACGTACATACATACATACATGCATGCATGTACGTACGTACGTACGTACATACATACATACATGCATGCATGCACGTACATACATGCATGCATGCATGCACGTACATACATACATGCATGCACGTACATACATATATGCACGTACGTACGTACATACATACATACATACATACATAAATGCACATACATACATACATAAATGCACATACATACAAACATAAATGCACATACATACATACATACATACATACATACATACATAAATGCACATACATACATACATACATTAATGCACATACATACATACATACATACATAAATGCACATACATACATACATACATGCACATACATACATACATACATACATACATGCACGTACATACATACATACATACATGCACGTACATACATACATACATGCACGTACATACATACATACATGCACGTACATACATACCTGCACGTACATACATACATACATACATACATACATGCACATACATACATGCATAAATACATACATGCACATACATACATACATACATGCATGCACATACATACATACATATATACATGCACATACATACATACATACATACATACATACACGCACGCACGCACGTACGTACGTACATACATACATGCACGTACATACATGCATACATGCACGTACGTACATACATACATACATGCACGTACATACATGCATACATGCACGTACATACATACATACATGCACGTACATACATACATAAATACATACATACATACATACACGTACATACATACATACATACATACATACATGCACATACATACATACATACATACATGCACTTACATACATACATGCACGTACATACATACATACATACATGCATGCACATACGTACATACGCACACACGCACATACATACATACATACATACATACATACATGCACGTACATACATACGCACGTACATACACGTATGTGTAGAGACAGGAGTTTGAGGCTACTCGGAACCATGAGCGAGCCACTGTGTCCACCCCAGCTCTCCGAGTTACCCCAAAAATCTCTCGCAAAGACTTTAAGCCATTTGTTGAGGTATCAGGAGATGTTGATGGGTTTTTTCAGGACTTTGAATTGCAATGTGAGCTACTGGATGTCCCCGCTATGGACTGGCCCCGTCATATTGTAGGGCTGCTGGAGGGGGGCGCTGCAGAAGCATACCGCATGCTGGATCCAAGAGAAAAGCGCAACTATGCGGCGATCAAGCAGACAGTATTGGATTATTATGCTATAACGCCTGATGCTCACAGGATACATACATACATGCATACATGCATGCACGTACATACATACATACATACATGCACGTACGTACGTACATACATACATACATACATACATACACACATACACACATACATGCACATACGTACATACATACATACATACATACATACATGCACATACATACATACATACATGCACATACATACATACATACATACATACATACATACATGCACATACATACATACATACATGCACGCACATACATACATGCACGTACATACATACATGCACGTACATACATACATGCACGTACGTACGTACGTACGTACGTACGTACATACGTACATACATACATGCACGCACATACATACATACATACATGCACATACATATATACATACATGCATGCACGTACATATATACATGCATGCACGTACGTACGTACGTACGTACTTACGTACGTACGTACGTACGTACATACATACATACATGCATGCATGCACGTACATACATACATGCATGCATGCATGCATGCACGTACATACATGCATGCACGTACATACATATATGCACGTACGTACGTACGTACATACATACATACATACATACATAAATGCACATACATACATACATAAATGCACATACATACATACGTAAATGCACATACATACATACATACATACATACATACATACATACATTAATGCACATACATACATACATACATACATAAATGCACATACATATATACATACATGCACATACATACATACGTACATACATACATACATACATACATGCACATACATACATGCATACATGCACATACATACATACATACATACATACATACATACATACATACATGCACATACATACATACATGCACGCACATACATACATGCACGTACATACATACATGCACGTACATACATACATGCACGTACGTACGTACATACATACGTACATACATACATACATGCACGCACATACATACATACATACATGCACGCACATACATACATACATACATACATACATGCACATACATACATATATACATAGATGCATGCACGTACATATATACATGCATGCACGTACGTACATACATACATACATACATGCATGCACGCACGTACGTACGTACGTACGTACGTACGTACGTACGTACATACATACATACATGCATGCATGCACGTACATACATGCATGCATGCATGCACGTACATACATACATGCATGCACGTACATACATATATGCACGTACGTACGTACGTACATACATACATACATACATACATAAATGCACATACATACATACATAAATGCACATACATACAAACATAAATGCACATACATACATACATACATACATAAATGCACATACATACATACATTAATGCACATACATACATACATACATACATAAATGCACATACATACATACATACATGCACATACATACATACATACATACATACATGCACGTACATACATACATACATGCACGTACATACATACATACATGCACGTACATACATACATACATGCACGTACATACATACCTGCACGTACATACATACATACATACATACATACATGCACATACATACATGCATAAATACATACATGCACATACATACATACATACATGCATGCACATACATACATACATATATACATGCACATACATACATACATACATACATACATACACGCACGCACGCACGTACGTACGTACGTACATACATACATGCACGTACATACATGCATACATGCACGTACATACATACATACATGCACGTACATACATGCATACATGCACGTACATACATACATACATGCACGTACATACATACATAAATACATACATACATACATACACGTACATACATACATACATGCACGTACATACATACATGCACGTACATACATACATGCACGTACGTACGTACGTACATACATACATACATACATGCACGTACATAAATACATGCACGTACATACATACATACATACATACATAGATGCACGTACATACATACATGCACGTACATACATACATACATACATACATGCACGTACGTACATACATACATACATGCACATACATACATACATACATACATACATACATGCACGTACATACATACATACATACATACATACATGCACGTACGTACGTACATACATACATACATACATACATGCATATACATGCACATACATACATACATACATGCACTTACATACATACATGCACGTACATACATACATACATACATACATGCATGCACATTCGTACATACGCACATACGCACATACATACATACATACATACATACATGCACGTACGTACATACATACGTACATACATACATACATGCACGCACATACATACATACATACATGCACGCACATACATACATACATACATACATGCACGTACATACATATATACATAGATGCATGCACGTACATATATACATGCATGCACGTACGTACGTACGTACGTACGTACGTACGTACGTACGTACATACATGCATGCATGCACGTACATACATGCATGCATGCACGTACATACATACATGCATGCACGTACATACATGCATGCATGCATGCACGTACATACATGCATGCACGTACATACATACATATATGCACGTACATACATACATACATACATACATACATACATACATAAATAAATGCACATACATACATACATAAATGCACATACATACATACATAAATGCACATACATACATACATACATACATACATACATAATTGCACATACATACGAACATTAATGCACATACATACATACATACATACATAAATGCACATACATACATACATACATGCACATACATACATACATACATACATACATACATGCACTTACGTATGTACATACATACATACATACATGCACATACATACATACATGCACATACATACATACATACACGTACATACATACATACATGCACGTACATACATACATACATGCACGTACATACATACCTGCACGTACGTACATACATACATACATACATACATACATGCACATACATACATGCATACATACATACTTGCACATACATACATACATGCACGTACATACATACATATATACATGCACATACATACATACATATATACATAGATGCATGCACGTACATATATACATGCATGCACGTACGTACGTACATACATACATACATACATGCATGCATGCACGTACGTACGTACGTACGTAAGTACGTACGTACGTACGTACGTAAGTACGTACGTACGTACGTACATACATACATGCATGCATGCACGTACATACATACATGCATGCACGTACATACATGCATGCACGTACATACATATATGCACGTACATACATACATACATACATACATACATACATAAATGCACATACATACATACATAAATGCACATACATACATACATAAATGCACATACATACATACATACATACATACATAAATGCACATACATACATTAATGCACATACATACATACATAAATGCACATACATACATGCACATACATACATACATACATACATACATACATACATACACGCACGCACGCACGTACGTACGTACGTACGTACGTACGTACATACATACATGCACGTACATACATGCATACATGCACGTACATACATACATACATACATGCACGTACATACATACATAAATACATACATACATACATACACGTACATACATACATACATACATGCACGTACATACATACATGCACGTACATACATACATGCACGTACGTACGTACGTACGTACATACATACATACATACATACATGCACGTACATAAATACATGCACGTACATACATACATACATGCACGTACATACATACATGCACGTACATACATACATACATACATGCACGTACGTACATACATACATACATGCACGTACATACATACATACATACATACATACATGCATATACATGCACATACATACATACATACATGCACTTACATACATACATGCACGTACATACATACATACATACATGCATGCACATTCGTACATACGCACATACATACATACATACATACATACATACATACATACATGCACGTACGTACATACATACGTACATACATACATACATGCACGCACATACATACATACATACATGCACGCACATACATACATACATACATACATGCACGTACATACATATATACATAGATGCATGCACGTACATATATACATGCATGCACGTACGTACGTACATACATACATACATACATACATGCATGCATGCACGTACATGCATGCATGCATGCATGCACGTACATACATGCATGCACGTACATACATACATATATGCACGTACATACATACATACATACATACATACATACATACATACATACATAAATGCACATACATACATACATAAATGCACATATATACATACATAAATGCACATACATACATACATACATACATACATACATACATACATAAATGCACATACATACAAACATTAATGCACATACATACATACATACATACATACATAAATGCACATACATACATACATACATACATGCACATACATACATACATACATACATACATGCACTTACGTATGTACATACATACATACATGCACATACATACATACATGCACATACATACATACATACATACATACATACATACATGCACGTACATACATACATACATACATACATGCACGTGCATACATACATACATGCACGTACATACATACATACATGCACGTACATACATACCTGCACGTACATACATACATACATACATACATACATGCACATACATACATGCATACATACATACATGCACATACATACATACATGCACATACATACATACATATATACATGCACATACATACATACATACATACATGCACGCACGCACGCACGTACGTACGTACGTACGTACATACATACATGCACGTACATACATGCATACATGCACGTACATACATACATACATGCACGTACATACATACATAAATACATACATACATACATACACGTACATACATACATACATGCACGTACATACATACATGCACGTACATACATACATGCACGTACGTACATACATACATACATAAACGTACATACATACATAAATACAATTATATATACATAGATTGCAGCATGACTGAGAGACTGGGTTCTGCTATACTGTGCATTGCACGCTGGCAGCGCTGTTGTATTTTCTTTTGCCTTTCTTATGGGACACAGTGACCTATTACAATAGCGCACCGGCGGTTATAAATTACCTTTGCGTGAACAAAGCGCAGTGTGTATATAATTGTTTTTATTTTGGGAATTTTTATTGACAGGCCTTTGAAGAAGCAGTGGACTGAATCATAGCTTTGTATTGAAATATTTGGTTCAATTGTTTCAGGTGCAAGGGTTTATTCATGTTTTTAATGAGATTTGTCCTGAAATCAGAACTACAATGGGCTCAATTCTGGTAGCGTTTAGTAAATAATTACCTCATGGAATTGGGTTTACCTCATGAGGGAAATCAACTTTTGAATTCTGGTAGTTTAAGTAAAGTTTTACCACACGTAATTTCATGTGGTAATTTTCTACTAAAAATGTGTGGTATTTAGAAGTGAAATACCTCACACTTGAATTCTGAAGAGAAATAAGGTGCGTGTTTGCATGTCTTTTACCTCACATAATTAGACCTACCTCTACCACATGATAAATGTAGTGCTGTGACATAATTGTGATATCTGTCACATAACATGGAGCCTTTTCAGCTTGTTCTGTGCTCCCTCCCCCCCCCCCCCCCCGAACCACCCAGTCTCTAAAAGTAAAAGTGCTCCTACCCCCAGCCTCTAAGGGCCCATTTCCACTAGGAGCGGTACGATGCGGCTACACGCATCGCACCGCGGGTGTCCTGAAACACATGCACAGCAATGGAAGAGTTTCCACTGCGTGCATGTTGTGCGGAGCGATCCGATAATCTGCAGCATGCTGCAGATTCTCGCATGGCCGCATCCGCCCGCAGCCGCGTCCCATCTCCTCCATTGATTTCCGCATCGGGAGATGCGGAAGTGATGCGGCCGATGGCGGAAGTGATGCGATGCGGCTAGGTAGCCGCATTTGCATCACTTTGTAGTGGAAACCGCCCCAAAAAGTAAGTTCTCCAAACCCCCTCCCAACCACCAGCCTCTAAAAGTAAGTGCTCCGACCCCGCCTCTAATCCTGCTCCGACCCCCAGCCTCTAAAACTGCTCCGACCTACCCCCTCCCCCTTCCTCTAAAAGTAAGTGCTCCGACCCCCACCTCTAATACTGTTCTAACCCTACCTCCCGACCCCAGCCTCTCATACTGCTCCGCCCCCCTCTAACAATGCTCCCACCGCCTCTATGTTCTTATGATTAGTAAAATTGCTCAAACCCTGATCTCTACCCCAGCCCCCCCCCCCCCCCACACACACACACACTCACACCGGATCCCCTTGCGGCACTATAAATTGTATTGGTGCTACTACTCATCGTTATGGCTCTCTCCTGCTATGAACGCGCACCCTCCTCCGTACAGCTCCAGCTGTTTACTGTACCGGTGACGCGGCTTGATGACGTCATCAAGCCACGTCCCCATTACGGTAAACAGCTGGAGCTGTATGGAGGAGGGTGCGCATTCATAGCAGGAGAGAGCCATAATGATGAGTAGTTGCACCGATACTGACACTGGGGATCTGGTGTGATTGTGCGGGGTGCAGCGGCGGGAGGGGGGGTAGAGATGAAGAGGGCTTGAGCACTTTTACTTGTAACAACATCAAGGCTGGGGGTTGCAGCACTATGAGAGGCTGGGGGTCGGGAGGGGGGTCGCAGCACTATGAGAGGCTGGGGGTCGGGGGGGGGGGGGTCACAGCACCATGAGAGGCTGGGGGTCGGGAGGGGGTCGCAGCCCCATGAGAGGCTGGGGGTCGGGAGGAGGTTGCAGCCCCACGAGAGGCTGGGGTCGGGAGGGGGATTGCAGCACCATGAGAGGCTGGGGGTCGAGAGGGGGATTGCAGCACCATGAGAGGCTGGGGGTCGGGAGGGAGTCGCAGCCCCATCAGAGGCTGGGGGTCGGGAGGGAGATTGCTGCACCATGAGAGGCTGGGGGTCGGGAGGGGGATCGCAGCACTATGAGAGGCTGGGGGTCACAGCACTATAAGAAGCTGGGGGTCGGTAGGGGGGGTCACAGCACTATGAGAAGCTGGGGGTCGGGAGGGGGGGGGGTCACAGCCCTATGAGAGGCTGGGGAGAAATTTGTGGGGAGATCTGCTGCCAATCTCATTGCATTTGTGATTAAATCTGCTGCCAATCTCTTCCCCGACCCCGTCCCACTACCTTCCAATGCCCCCTCTCAATCCCCTGCTGAGAGATATGAGTGCTCCTCCCTCCATTCCCCAACCTTCCCGCTACCTCCCGCTTCCCCCTCCGAAAGCCCCGGCACCTCTGTACAAATGAGCAGGACTGGTGGTATTACTCACGGTGGCCCTCTCTCTCCAGCGATGATCGCGGAACCCCATCTCCTCCTCTGCTGATCAGCTCCAGGCTGCCGTTCACAATCCAGGGGGACGCGGCTTGATGACGTCATTAAGCCGCGTCCCCCGGTATTGTGAACGGCAGCCCGGAGCTGATCAGCAGAGGAGGAGATGGGGTTCCGCGATCATCGCTGGAGAGAGAGGGCCACGGTGAGTAATACCACCAGTCCTCCTCATTTGTACACAGGTCCGGGGCTTTCGGAGGGGGCAACGGGTGGTAGCCGGGAGGTAACGGGAAGGTTGCGGAACGGAGGGGGTGCGCTCATATCTCTCAGTAGGGGATTGAGAGGGGGTAACCAGAGGTAGCGGGACTGAGGGGAATGGGGCCGCTGTGTGCTCGTATCTCACAGAGCAGCCGGGGATAGAGAGGGTAGCGGGACGGACGGAGGGAGGGGGTGTCGGAATGCGCTAATCTATCTAATAGAGCTAGGGGGGATTGAGAGTGGGCATCGGGAGGTAGCAGGAAATTTGCGGGGAAGGAGCGGGGGTGATTAAATAATAGCGTCCACACATGGATAGCTGCAGTCGCCAAAATCCCCCTACGTCTTCTCGCATAACAGTAGGGGAAATACCGCATTGATTTACCCGATGTCCGCATGATTACTGCACACTTTCTCCTTCTGTCGGTAATTTAAGAAATTTCATTCTTATGCGGAAAAATGTACCAGAATTTAAAAATAAATAAATAAATTATGAATGCGGTATTTTCCCGACTGTTATATATTTACCGCAAACCCCTACCAGAATTGAGCTCATTAAGTCTTACAAAGCAGCAACATGATCCCTACTCCCTGATCAATTTTCTTAAAGGGGAACTGAAGTAAGAGGTATACGGAGGCTGCCATATTTATTTCCTTTTAATCAATACCAGTTGCCTGGCAGCCCTGTGGTGATATATTGGGGTGCTGATGATGTTAAGGATAATAAAGGAACATATTCTTTCATTTTTCTGCCTGTGTTCCGTGTAGGTCTGCTAGAAGGGAGCTGTTGCCTTGAGTTGCTTGGGGCCAGGAAATGGGTGATTGTCTTGACCATAAAGTACTTTGAGTTTCTGTATGCAGTTCCTCTGAGAGTGGTTCCCTGCTAATGGGATTATCTGCTGGCTTTTTGAACTCAGGAGACGGCCCATTGTCTCAATACACAAAGCAAGACTACCCCAGTCTGGAGACTAACACAGGAATGTTTGAAATGTACATGACAGCCTACTGGAAATGGTTGAAGGGGTGAAGTCCTTTTGATACCATTTTTTACCTGTGGAAATTGAATTATTGGTGGAGGTGCAAACGATACCCTGTAAATTACATCTATTGGAAGGGGGTTGGAAATCTCTGCAGACTTTAAGGGCTGAGTGTAACGATTGTGGAATCGTCTCCGTGGTCAGCGCACCAGACGTGCGCTGACGTGGCGGATTTCCTCCACAAGCGTATTATTGAGGACACCCAGGCTAGGTGCTATGCACCCGCAGAGGGCAATTCCCACCGGCAGATGGCGCTGTGGAGTGCAGGCGACCACAGCCGCTGCACAGCCACAGATGCCAAATGGGAATTGTACAGATCCGGGACAAGGTACAATCAGGCAGGGCTGGATAGCCCACAGGGAACAGAGTAAAGGGACAGAACCAATGTGTGCCCACCAAACTAGTCGCCACCCAGCAACGGCGAACACACAACGGCGGAAACGAAGTAGGAAACGCAATCGCAAGAATGGCGATTGCCAATAGCAACACCAGACTGAGCAGGACAGAGCACAAGAGTAGCAAAGGCACAGCAAATCATACAAAGAGAAAGACAAAGAAAATAACAAACGCTAGCTGAACGCGAACACCGCACTCATTCGCAACAGTGCACGCGTTCGTGCGCGGTCTCTGCGTGTTACGCACAACAGAGACAAGCACGCCTAACTAACCAAAGACAGACAAACATGAAACAGAGAACGTGAGCGCTTGCTTAACGGTTACCTCACCGAGCCTACAGCAAGCGTTCGTATCAGACAAGATAGACAAACGTGAAACAGGAACTAGGCAGAAAGGATCCACCGCTCTTCCGTCAGAGCAAGTGTGATCCAAGCAGAAACACAGATCAGAAAGATCCACAGCCGCTACCGCTAGCGGTTAGTGCGATCCAGGAAGACAGATCAGAAGGATCCACAGCACTAGCGCAAGGCTAGTGCGATCCAGGGAAGACAGATCAGAAGGATCCACAGCACTAGCGCAAGGCGAGTGCAATCCAGGGAAGATAATAACAGAACAGAAGGGCCTACCAGTAGCAACCGCTGCTCTGGTTAGCACCCCACAGACAGACAGAACAGGCAATACAAATAATACAATCCTAACTAGACTAGGGAATCTGCCTAGCGCAGTCCCACGAATTACTCTAAACTAATCTTCAACGAGAAGTAGCATGGCTGACACTCACTAGGAGTGTATACTACAAACCCTGAAGGAATGACCAGCCAAGGACTGTGGGTAATCCCAACCTTTATACTGCCAGTCATCACAGGAGGCAGGTAGGGGATTTGCATAACGAATGTATGCAAATTCCTCAGCAGCAAGCTGCAGAACTGACAAAAGGTCTCTCTTAAAGAGACCTGCAGAATGCAGACGTGAACAGTGGTCAAAAAGCTGCCTGTATGCACAGGCAGCTGAGCAGATTCTCACACTGAGACAGGAAAGCTTTGATGCTAGGGAATAATGGGAGGAAGCATTAATCAAGTTTTCACCTGGAGTTGAAAGCCTCACTTCACAATCTTTTGATGTATAGACTTTTACCTGGAAATGGAATATGTCTGAGATTTAATTAAAAACGAGTTCCTCCCCTCCCCAAGGAAGTTGCAGCCTCCAGGCGTATTTCATAGTATAAAACCGCAGCTAGGATAGCCACAACTTGTAGTTCTTGGAGGTAGTCCACACGGCTAGAACTAACCTGGTTCCTGACCAGAAGTGCGTACTCCCGCAACAACGCCAGATCGATACGCTGGTACGTTTATTTCCCCGTTTATTTTGGTAAGCAAAATCGCTTTGTGTGTATTTTTGTAACTTTTATCTTTGTAACTTTTTATTTTGTTTGTTGTAATCTTTTGTATATATTCTGTTCTGCATTGTTCCACTTCCATTTTTCCTGGAATATTAAATTATTATTTAATAAGCTTGACTTCTGCTGTACTAAACTAACACTCATAGCCTAGAAGAGATTGAAGTGTGTATAAGTCCGTGCCTGATTGTATGATTGGGCGACACTACCGTATAAGATTATAATTGCATTGTGTGTGGGGCGTTTGTCATACGTTGGCCTAAAGCGCCGCAGCTGACCCAACGTACGAAACGCCAGTGCGAGTAGCTCAACAGCTGAGTGGCTAACAGTATCGTTCGGAACGACTGTTAGTGGTTTTGCTTCACTACAGTGTAAGATTGCAACTGTGTGTGTGTGTGGGTGCGGGGCGTTCCCGTATTCGGCCTAAGCGCAAAGCTGACCCGAATACGAAAATGCGGAGTGCGCGCTGAGGACTCGACAGCAGAGTGGAAGTGTCTAGCGAACCGCTAGTGGTGGCAGTGAGAGGTGTTCTGAGGGGTCCCAGCCTTGTTTTAGCTTGACGAAGGCTGCTTCCCCTCTCGATCTGGTCAAACCCGCAGTCGGGAACCGTATACGCAGGCGTGCTGTGGGCCGGTTCTTGACATAATTGGCTGGCAGTGGTGGGATCGTTTAGTACATTAGTACGCAATTTAGCTCGCTATTCTGAGTACTAAAGTCTGGAAGCTTGCTAGAAGCAACTAGCCTACAGAAGTCTACTCAGTGCAGAATCTATATACGTTTTTTTTTTTGTTCAAAGATACACACTTGGTATTTTGCTTTCCCTCCCCCCCTTTTTTCTTTTTATTTTTTGCAACACGATGGCTCAGAAAGCATCCAGCTATGCAAGGCAAAACAAAGAGATACTACTCAACCTGTGTGAGCACAAAGGCATCGAGACGGTGAGCAGCCAGACTAAGGCGCAGTTAGTTCGTGCGCTCGAGGAGTATGATGAGGCAGAGCGAGCCCATGCTTCAACGTCAGCGGATGCAGCTCACGACACGCCAGAGGAGGAATCGCTCCCGTCACAGAATGTGAGTGGAGACGATGTCCTGGATGATCCACCGAACACAGAGATGACATCTCTGGAAGCCGACCTACAGCTACTAGGTTCGGCTGAGCCCGAACTACGCCTAAAGCTGATTCTGGAACATCGGCAAGCAGAGAGGTAAATACGACAAGCCCAGAGGGAACAAGCTGCCCAGCGACTCCAGGCCGAGAGGGAAAGACTCCAGGCCGAGAGGGAACAAGTTGCACAGCGACACCAGCTGGAGCTGGCTAAACTTCAACAGCAGAACGGGTCTGCTGGACCCGCAGAACGCGAAGGTGAGCGAGTCCACAGAATCCCCCTGGATAAGTTCCCCGCTATGGACAAGGACTCTGACATAGACACTTTCCTACAGGGGTTTGAAAGGACTTGTCGACAGTATGGGGTGCCCCGTGAGCAGTGGGCAAGATACCTTACACCAGGGCTGAGAGGCAAGGCCCTGGAGGCGTTTGTGAGTCTCCCCCAGGAGGAAGAAACAGACTTTGAGGCAATTAAGAAAGCCATCATTGCGCGATACCACCTCACGCCAGAGGTGTATCGAAAACGTTTCAGGGCAGTGCAGCGAGGTCCTAATGACAGTTACCTGGATCATGCGTGCAACCTGCGCTCTGCCTTCCAGCAGTGGGTAAAAGGACTGGCTGTTGAAACCTTTGATGCCCTGCAGGAACTGATAATAAAAGACCAGTTCCTCCACACTTGTCCTGTGGAGGTCCGGCAGTTTGTACGGGACCGAGAGCCAAAGACCGTGGATGAGGCCGCGAAAGTTGCTGATGCCTACACGTCCAATCGAGCATCTGATTTTCGGAGGACTACGGCGCCCAGCTGGAAGGGAGAAAAGACTGCGAGACCTTCTCCTCTGAGCACCCAGCGAAGCCAAGTCCCGCAGCCGCCTGGAGGTAGAACAGCCACGGTTGACACTCGGAGATGTTTTGCCTGCAACAGACCGGGTCACATCAGTGCTACGTGCCCAGAAAAGAAGAAGGAAGCCCCAAACTCTGGCGGTGCCCGAAATGCATTGTGTTCCACCGGGAATGCAGGTAGCTATGCAGAGAATCTGCAACCTGTCACGGTTGGGGATACAGTTACCACTGGTCTGAGAGACACTGGAGCAGAGGTGACTCTAGTGCACCCCCAGCTTGTGAACCCCGAGGAGTACATTCCTGGCAAGACTACGGCTGTCAAAGGAGTTGGGGGTGTCGCCCCTGCCATACCCACCGCCTTGGTCCACCTGGATTGGGGGGCCAGCAGCAGAATGAAAGAAGTGGGGGTAACGGATGCCATCCCCACGAACGTTTTGTTGGGTACTGACCTGGGACGGTTAGTGGCCCAGTATGAGCCTACTCCAAACCCCGTGGAGCCTGCATCCCCAGCAGAAGTTCAGGACTCTTGCAAGGTACAGAGTGATAATGCTGTGCAAGTGGGGAGTGCTGGCGAGGCCCCAGGGGCTACGGACTGTGTACTAGGCGCCAGCCCTAGTGAGTCTCCAGTGCCCAGGCCTGGAGGGGGACACATTGTTACCATGCATGCAGATAATGTTGATGTAATATGTGATGTGTTGCATAATGATATGTGTACAGTGAACGCTCCGTCAGCTGCAGTTGTGACCTGCAGTGCTCACCGGGCTGCAGCAGACGAATTGTCCACTGAAGGGGCTGATGTCACTGGGTCGGGCTCTTCCACTTCAGAGCCTGGCTCTGAGGACCCAGAGGCCTCTCAGTTTGCCACCTCCCTGGTGCCTGTGGCCGACAGCACTGAGTTCTCCGAGGCTGTACGGCTTGATAGCAGCCTGGCAGAGCTCAGGGGTCTGGCGGACAGGGCACCGGTGGAGGGCGAAAGAGTGAGGGTGTACTGGGAGCAAGGCAGACAGTACAGAGAGGTTATCCCCTCTGAGCCGTCTGAAGTGGAGGAGGCAGACCGGCAGTTGATTGTTCCCCACAGGTACAGGGAGCAGCTATTAAGAATAGCACATGAGGTGCCCCTGGCTGGTCACTTGGGGATCCGCAAGACCAAATCCCGTCTTGCCCACAATTTTTATTGGCCCCACATGGGGACAGATATTGCCGATTTTTGCCAGTCTTGTGTCGCATGTCAGCGGGTCGGCAAAGCAGGTGACACAGACAAAGCCCCGCTGAGGCCCTTGCCCATAATAGAGGAGCCCTTCCAAAGGGTTGCGGTTGACATCATTGGGCCTCTAGCGATACCCAGCAGCACAGGGAAACGTTTCATTCTCACGGTGGTAGATTATGCCACTCGCTACCCTGAAGCTGTAGCCCGGAGCTCCATACGGGCAGACAAGGTTGCGGACGCATTGGTGCGCATTTTCTCATGGGTCGGTTTTCCCCGCGAAATGCTCACCGATCACGGCCCGCAATTCATGTCGCGCCTAATGGAATGCCTCTGAAAGCAAATGCAGGTAGAACATATCATGGCCAGCCCTTACCACCCCCAGACAAATGGGTTATGTGAGCGGTTCAATGGTACTCTGAAACAGATGCTAAGGGTGTTTGTTGAATCGCAAGGGAGAGACTGGGAGCGATACCTGCCCCACTTACTGTTTGCTTATCGTGAGGTGCCCCAGGCATCCACCGGGTTCTCGCCCTTTGAGCTCTTATATGGGAGGAGGGTACGCGGACCCCTCGATCTCATTCGAGAGGTCTGGGAGGGGCAGGATATGGGTCCCGGGGTCTCCATAGTGGAATATGTTCTAAAGTTCCGGGAAAAGATGGACACCCTGGTGGGGTTAGTGCGAGAGAATCTTACTCAAGCCCAGGCCACCCAGAAGCAGTGGTATGACCACGGGGCTAGGGAGAGAGTTTATGAGGTAGGTCGCAAGGTATGGGTCCTAAACCCGATGCGACAGAATAAGCTGCAGGCCACTTAGGATGGGCCCAGGGGCGTAGCAATAGGGGGTGCAGAGGTAGCGACCGCATCGGGGTCCTTGGGCCAGAGGGGCCCTGAAGGGCCCTCCCTCAACTTCAGTATTATCTCTCTATTGGTCCTGTGCTCATAATAATCCCTTCTATAGATACTTTGAATAGTGGTAATCATTAACAAACTGTTCCCCATCCCCTTCTTGCACCTCTGACACTGTAGTTGCCATTGGCAGGTTTTGGTGTGCTGTATCAATTGTTATGTATAGAGTGCTTGGGGGGGCCCCATTGTAAAACTTGCATCAGGGCCCACAGCTCCTTAGCTACGCCACTGGATGGGCCCTATACCATACATAGGAAGATTAGTGATGTGACCTATGTGGTCGCGCTGGATGACCGAGGTAAGCAGCTGAAAACGTACCATGTCAATATGTTAAAGGAACATCATGATAGAACCACTTGCGCTCTCCCTGTCTGCAGTTTGCTACCGGATGGTGAAGCAAAGGCCCTGGTTGACATCCTGGCCTCCACCCAGGAAACCGACTCTGTTACCGAGGTGCAGATCAATCCGGAGTTGACAGCAGAGCAGCAGGCTGGGCTATCTGACGTGCTGACCCTTTACCGTGGTACCTTTACAGCCCGCCCTGGTCTGACCAGCCTGGCTGTACACCATGTTGACACCGGAAATAACAAGCCGGTTAGACAGTCAGCCTATAGAGTCTCCCCTGAGGTTCAGGCCCACATCAGCAAGGAGATTGAGGAAATGCTGTCACTAGGGGTGATCCAATGGTCGCACAGCGCATGGGCATCACCTGTAGTGCTAGTACCCAAACGGGACCAGACCACTCGGTTCTGTGTAGATTATCGAAAACTAAATTTGATAACTGCGTCAGATGCTTACCCAATGCCGAGGGTCGACGAATTGTTAGATAAGCTAGCTGGCGCGCTATATCTAACAATCGTGGATTTGAGTCGGGGATACTGGCAGGTCCCTCTAACAGCTGAGGCACGGGAGAGGTCTGCCTTTATCACCCCCTCAGGTCTGTATGAATTTAATGTAATGCCTTTTGGAATGAAAAACGCCCCGGCCACCTTCCAAAGGGTTGTAAATGGTCTCCTGGAAGGTTTGGAACACTGCGCTGTCGCCTACCTAGATGACATCGCTGTGTTTAGCGCCAACTTGAATGACCACTTAGTGCAGCTGTCACAGGTTTTGGGGCGCATCACTGCAGCAGGACTAACAGTCAAGCCTAGCAAGTGTCAGATAGGTATGAAACAGGTACAGTACCTGGGACATGTGGTGGGGGGGGAGAGCTTCGTCCAGATACTGGGAAGGTAGATGCCATTGTGTCATGGCCCACCCCCCAAACGAAGAAGCAGATTCAGTCCTTCTTAGGTACTGCTGGGTACTATAGAAAGTTTGTCCCCAACTACAGTGCCCTCGCCAAGCCATTGACAGACCTCACAAAAAAGAAGCTGCCCAAGCAGATTCTCTGGACACCAGAATGTGAACAGTCATTCACAGCTCTGAAGAGGGCCCTAGCCAGCCCTCCCATGTTGCAAGCGCCAGACTTCAGCAGACGGTTTGTAGTCCAGACGGACGCCTCAGCCTTTGGCCTAGGTGCTGTGTTAAGCCAGGTAAACCAAACTGGGGAAGAACATCCGATTCTGTACTTAAGTCGGAAGCTGCTACCCCGGGAGGTAGCTTACGCCACCATAGAGAAGGAGTGCTTGGCAATTGTATGGGCCCTACAAAAGCTGCAGCACTATCTCTACGGTCGCGTATTCACAGTCGTAACCGACCACAACCCTCTTAGTTGGTTACATCGGGTTTCTGGTGACAATGGCAAATTGCTGAGATGGAGCTTAGTTCTCCAACAATATAGCTTCACTATTCAACATAGGAAGGGGAGCAATCATGGGAATGCTGATGGGCTGTCCCGTCAAGCAGAACCAACAATGTAGGTGCTGGCAGGATAATCTGGGAAGATCATCTGCCTTGCCCCATTCTAAAGAGGGGAGGTGTGGTGATATGTTGGGGTGCTGATTATGTTAAGGATAATAAAGGAACATATTCTTTCATTTTTCTGCCTGTGTTCCGTGTAGGTCTGCTAGAAGGGAGCTGTTGCCTTGAGTTGCTTGGGGCCAGGAAATGGGTGATTGTCTTGACCATAAAGTACTTTGAGTTTCTGTATGCAGTTCCTCTGAGAGTGGTTCCCTGCTAATGGGATTATCTGCTGGCTTTTTGAACTCAGGAGACGGCCCATTGTCTCAATACACAAAGCAAGACTACCCCAGTCTGGAGACTAACAAAGGAATGTTTGAAATGTACATGACAGCCTACTGGAAATGGGTGAAGGGGTGAAGTCCTTTTGATACCATTTTTTACCTGTGGAAATTGAATTATTGGTGGAGGTGCAAACGATACCCTGTAAATTACATCTATTGGAAGGGGGTTGGAAATCTCTGCAGACTTTAAGGGCTGAGACAGGAAAGCTTTGATGCTAGGGAATAATGTGAGGAAGCCTTAATCAAGTTTTCACCTGGAGTTGAAAGCCTCACTTCACAATCTTTTGATGTATAGACTTTTACCTGGAAATGGAATATGAGATTTAATTAAAAACGAGTTCCTCCCCTCCCCAAGGAAGTTGCAGCCTCCAGGCGTATTTCATAGTATAAAACCGCAGCTAGGATAGCCACAACTTGTAGTTCTTGGAGGTAGTCCACACGGCTAGAACTAACCTGGTTCCTGACCAGAAGTGCGTACTCCCGCAACAACGCCAGATCGATACGCTGGTACGTTTATTTCCCCGTTTATTTTGGTAAGCAAAATCGCTTTGTGTGTATTTTTGTAACTTTTATCTTTGTAACTTTTTATTTTGTTTGTTGTAATCTTTTGTATATATTCTGTTCTGCATTGTTCCACTTCCATTTTTCCTGGAATATTAAATTATTATTTAATAAGCTTGACTTCTGCTGTACTAAACTAACACTCATAGCCTAGAAGAGATTGAAGTGTGTATAAGTCCGTGCCTGATTGTATGATTGGGCGACACTACCGTATAAGATTATAATTGCATTGTGTGTGGGGCGTTTGTCATACGTTGGCCTAAAGCGCGCAGCTGACCATACGTACGAAACGCCAGTGCGAGTAGCTCAACAGCTGAGTGGCTAACAGTATCGTTCGGAACGACTGTTAGTGGTTTTGCTTCACTACAGTGTAAGATTGCAACTGTGTGTGTGGGGGGGTGCGGGGTGTTCCCGTATTTGGCCTAAGCGCAAAGCTGACCCGAATACGAAAACGCGGAGTGCGCGCTGAGGACTCGACAGCAGAGTGGAAGTGTCTAGCGAACCGCTAGTGGTGGCAGTGAGAGGTGTTCTGAGTGGTCCCAGCCTTGTTTTAGCTTGACGAAGGCTGCTTCCCCTCTCGATCTGGTCAAACCCGCAGTCGGGAACCGTATACGCAGGCGTGCCGCGGGCCGGTTCTTGACAGCCCTGCTGGTCTATTTCTCTGCAGTAGTATCTGAAGAACCCCAGAAACAAGCATGCAGCTAGTCTTGTCAGATCTGACTGTCTGAAACACCTGATCTGCTGCATGCTTGTTCAGGGCTATGGCTAATAGTATTAGAGGCAGAGGATCAGCAGGGATGCCAGGCAACTGGTATTTGCTTAAAAGTAGAGATGGGCCGAACCTCCAATTTTAGGTTCGCGAACCTACCGCGAAAATTTGGTTCGCGCGAACTGTTGGAAACCGCAATAGACTTCAATGGAGAGGCGAACTTGGAAATTTAGAAATAATTATGGTGGCCAGAAAAATGATGGAAAAATGTTTCAAACGGTCTAAAACCTGGACAGAGACATGGTTGAGTGGGATACACGTCAAAAGTCTCAATAAAAATCCTAGATTTGATACAAACCACTATTTAAAGGTCAGAAATCTCATTGAATGTTCAATTGCAGGCCTACACTGCTTTACAACATCAGGAAGTGTAATCCCTTCCCTTCCCCTCCTCCCCTCCTTTGGAGGAGGAGGGTCTTGTCTTCCAGGGAATTGTAGGATTTCAAAAGCCAGCTCACATACATTGGCCAGGAATCGAACCCAGATCTAGTGTTTGGTAGGCAGCTCACCTCACCACTATACCCCCACCAACACTACATGCTGAAGCCAGCCTAGCATGTACCATTATGATATATCCAAGAGAAAAATGAGCTTGCTTAGGGATTTGTAGGATGTCAAAAGCCAACTCACATACATTGGCCAGGAATCGAACCCAGGTCAGCTGCTTGGAGGGCAGCTATGCTCACCACTATTCCACCAACACTACAGGCTGAAGTCAGCCTAGCTGGCATGGAAAGGATGAAAAGCTAGGTGGCCATGCAACCATTCCTGCTAACCTTAAGCTTACTTGTGTCTTTTACAACACATTGGCTTAATACTTTAACAAATCCAATGCTCCAATATGGGGAAGCTTCTCTGTTTGCGGTTTTGTTTTCTGTTTTTTAAGTGTGGTGTCACAGTTCACTCATTTCTTCAACTACAGGAAAGGCCCAGGAGTAGTCTTAGCTACCGTAATATCTATGTTAAGGCAGGGCTCTTATTACACTTTCTCTTACAGGGCTATGGAAACCGTTTTGCCCATGCGATAAAGCGAGATGCAAAAATGAAATAATTTCTAGCAGAGGTTGGTTTTGATCCATCAACCTCTGGGTTATGAGCCCAGCACACTTCTGCTGCGCCCCTCTGCTTACATTTGTATACAATCTTCAAGTAAGTTTAAGAAGGGTACATTAGTTGAAATAGTTACACTACAATCTATGTTACAGCAAGGCCCTAATGACACTTTCTCTTAAGGGGCTATGGCCGCCATAGCCCCTTAACCTACCCAGCGTTCAATTTCCCCAGGATTTCTGTGCAAACAGTGATAAAATTTATTTTTAAAACTTTTTTTTTCCTGTAACTTGCCAAAATGTGTCAAGCAAGGGTCTAGTATACAGTGCAGGAGAGTATTGATGTGTATGCATGTTTATACTGTTCACAGCATGTTTTTTTGAACGGACATTTCTGTCCATAACGCTAGGGAGGTTAAGAGAAAGTCATTAGGGCTTTGCTGTAACATAGATTGTAGGCTTCAGCATGTATTGTAGGCTTCAGGCTGGCTTCAGCATGTAGTGTTGGTGGTGGTATAGTGGTGAGGAGAGCTGCCTACCACGCACTAGACGTGGGTTCGATTTCTGGCCAATGTATGCAAGCTTGCTTTTGAAATCCTACAATTCCCTGGAAGACAAGACCGTCCTCCTCCGGAGGGGAAGGAGGGAAGAAGCTGTTGTGGGGTGCAATATAAGGAATAACAATCAGCCAGGAGCAAGCTAATAAGCCTACAAGAGCCTAACTAAGCTTCCCCTAGCAGAGTCTGTCAGCAGCTGTCCCTTGACTAATTACTGTAGGCAAACGATTGAGTAAAACGGCTGGAGAACCTTGCCTTTTATAAGGGGGGGGGCTGTAGGAGTGAGTGTAGTCTGATTGGGGACAATGTGCCTGCTGACTATGATGTAGTGGGTGAAAGTTGAGTCTAATGGAGCATTATGGGGGCGAATCGCACTTCTAGAAAAGTTCGCCTTCGCTGTCGAACACGAACCACACAAAGTTTGCTTGGAACCGTTCGCCGGCGAACCGTTCGGCCCATCTCTATTTAAAAGGAAATAAACATGGCAGCCTCCATATATCTCTCTCTTCAGTTCCCCTTTAACCATTTACTGACATCCTAACGTATTAAAACGTCATGCTTACCGCTATTAACAGCAACATGACGTTTTAATACGTCGCGTGTTCCCGCCGATGCTACCGCCGTGTGTGCGCCGCTGTTCCCGTCGGGCTTCCGTGCTGGGTGATTGGAGAAGAAGACCGAACGGTCCTCTATCCAATCGCAGTGCCTGGAGTGAATGGACGTGACCGCGAACAGCGGCTACGTCCATTCACAATAACATGAAATGTAACAATTAAATAAAGTGAAGGAAAAAAAAACACTTCCTATAACGTGTTCACTAGCGCCATCTTGTGGCCAAAAAGTATATTACACCTACAAAATACATTCATTTTCAAGTACATAGAGATCATTAATAAAATTACACTGCCATCCCCCCCCCCCCCCCCCCCCAAAAAAAGAACACTTGTAAAAAAAAAAAAAAAACAGCTTACAAAAATAAATAAATAAATGCCTTAGGGACTCAGCTTTGTTAATCTATATTTTATGGGGGGAAATTAATTTTAATTTATTACATAGGGGCTTGTAATTATGGCCAGAATAAAAAAAAACAGAACAGAAACATAACACTTATATTTCAAAATAATATACTGTCGCCATACATTGTGATAGGGACATAATTTAAACGGTTTAATAATCGGGACAACTGGGCAAATAAAATGTGTTTGTTTTATCCACAGGAGAATGTTTAATTTTAAAACTATAATGGTTGAAAACTGAGAAATAATGATTTTTTTTCTTTTTTTTCTGTTCTTCTCATTAAAACGCATTTAGAATAAAAAAAATTCTTAGCAAAAAGCCTAATTGGTGGCGAAAAAAAACGAGGTATAGATCATTTTCCTGTGATAAGTAGTAATAAAGTTATTAGGGAATAAAAGGGAGGAGCACTGGCAACTGAAAATTGCTCTGGTCCGTTAGGATAAAAACCCTTGGGGGTGAACTGGTTAATCAGGTTAAAATTTTAGTTTGGCATATCTGGTCAATATAGAATAGTAAATGATCAATCTAAAGCAGGCCATACTCTCGTTAGATTAGCAGCAGATAGATCATCAGATAGATTTCTGATCTATCTGATGTGTTTAGGAACATTTTTTACTAGGAACAGATTTCCAATAGATTTCAGTATGAAATTGTAACGATTGGGGAATAATCTCCATGGTCAGCGCACAATGTGTACGCTGACACTGAGGAGATCTTCCACAAGCGCTCAGAGAGAGGACCCCAGTTATGGTGCAAATGCACCTGTGCAGGAACAGACCAGCCAGCAGGAGGAGCTGTGGAGCACAGAGGATTAACACCTCTGAATGTCCCACAGATGTCAGATAGAGATTGCTCAGTGCAAATGTAGCAATGAGAAATACTTAAAGAGACACTGAAGTGAGAATAAATCTCGCTTCAGTGCTTATATTCAGCAGGGGCATGTGTGTCCCTGCTAAAACGCCACTATCCCGCGGCTAAACGCGGGTCCCTTACCCCCCAAACCCACCCCTGCAAAATCTACGACCAACTTGGTCGTAGATTTTGCTGCTCTTGAGGCAGGGCTAACGGCTGCAGCCCTGCCTCTTAGCGCCGTCTATCAGCGGCGCATCGCAGCCTCTCCCCCGTCCCTCTCAGCGAAGGAAGACTGAGAGGGGCGGGGGAGAGGCGGAAATACGCGCTGACAGACGCGCGTGAGGCAGGCCTGCGGCCATTAGCCATGCCTCAATGCGGAAGTGATCCCCCGCTGCACAGAGGGGATTTGGGAGGTAAGGGACCACCGTTTAGCCACGGGATAGCGGTGTTTTAGCAGGGGCACACATGCCCCTGCTGAATATAAGCACTGAAGCGAGATTTATTCTCGCTTCAGTGTCTCTTTAAGTATTTCTCATTGCTACATTTGCACTGAGCAATCTCTATCTGACATCTGTGAGCAGATTTAGAACAGATCAAATGAATGTCTGTTAAACTGATTACAGACTTTTTGAGGACAGACATTCACACACAGAGCAGATTAGAAACAGATCAATGATAACAGCTGATAATGGCGAGGGCCCACTATCAGTACACCATCTGCCAGTGGCAAAAGCCCACTGACAGGCAAGGATGACTAGTGACTGTGGCGAGGGCCCACAGTCAATATACCATCTACCAGTGGCAAGGGCCCACTGGTAGGCACAAGTAGAGATGTCGCGAACCTCCAATTTTCGGTTCGCGAACTTCCGCGGAAGGTTCGGTTCGCGGAAAAGTTCGCGAACCGCAATAGACTTCAATGGGGAGGCGAACTTTGAAAAATAGAAAAATTTATGCTGGCCACAAAAGTGATGGAAAAGATGTTTCAAGGGGTCTAACACCTGGAGGGGGGCATGGCGGAGTGGGATACATGCCCAAAGTCCTAGGGAAAAATCTGGATTTGACGCAAAGCAGCATTTTAAGGGCAGAAATCACATTGAATGCTAAATTGCAGGCCTAAAGTGCTTTCAAACATCTTGCATGTGTATACATCAATCAGGGAGTGTAATTAGAGTTCTGTTTCACACTGACACACCAAACTCACTGTGTAACGCACCGCAAACAGCTGTTTGCGTAGTGACGGCCGTGCTGGACTGGTGCGCACCGTGGCCAGAGAAATAGGCCGTGGCGTTTTTCAAGCCCATATGGTCACCGGGCTGTGGTAGCTGAATGATAGAACAACAGTGACTGTCCAGCTGATCAAATTTGGTCTGACCACAATGAAGCAACGACCTTATTATCTTTTGTGTGCCACCCCCACCCGAGACACTCAAATAGCCGGCGGTCATTGCTTCATTGTGATACGCAAGCCCCTTCTGTAGGTAATGATCATGAAGGGGGATGGGCACATGTACATGCCTTTTGTTTTTTTGTTGCAGCCGCCCGCAGTGCAGCCAGAAAAATTAGGCAGGCATGTACATGCACCAGAAAAACTAGTGTAGCGGCCGCTGCTAGCAGCGGCCTTAAAAATTCAGGAATCCGCCTAGAGTCCTGGACCCTGTTGGTGGTGGCGGAGAAGGCAGTCAAGCGGCCTGCAGGCAGAGATGCTGTGTGTGGGGACTGACTTAGTCTTCGGTCGTGCAGTAGCCCTCCGTGATCCATTCCTCATTTTGATAAAGGTCAGGTACTGAACACTGTCGTGACTTAGGCGACTTCTCTTCTCAGTAACTATGCCTCCAGCTGCACTGAAGGTCCTTTCTGACAGGACGCTTGCGGCAGGGCAAGAGAGAAGTTGTATGGCAAATTGGGACAGCTCTGGCCACAGGTCAAGCCTGCGCAACCAGTAGTCCAAGGGTTCATCGTCGCTTTTCGCAGTGTCTACATCCACACTCAAGGCCAGGTAGTCGGCTACCTGGTGGTCCAGGCGTTGGTGGAGGGTGGATCCGGAAGGACTATGGCGAGGAGTTGGACTAAAGAACGTCCGCATGTCCGACATCACCCTTAGATCACTGGAGCGTCCTGTCCTTGCCTGCGTGGACTTGGGAGGAGGAGGGTTACTGCCAGTGGTACCTTGATTGCATGGTGCAGCCACATCACCCTTAAACGCATTGTAAAGCATCATCGGCAGCTTGTTCTGCAAGTGCTGCATCCTTTCGGCCTTCTGTTGAGTTGGTAACAGGTCCGCCACTTTGTGCCTGTACCGAGGGTCTAGTAGCGTGGCCACCCAGTACAGGTCATTCGCCTTGAGTTTTTTGATACGGGGGTCCCTCAACAGGCTGGACAACATGAAAGAGGACATCTGCACAAAGCTGGATGCAGACGTACTCTCCATCTCCTCTTGCTCTTCCTCAGTGACGGGACGCAACTCCTCTTCCTCCCCCCAGCCACGAACAATACCACGGGAACGTGGAGCAGCAGAAGCCCCCTGTGATGGCTGCCACGGTTGTTCTCCTTCCGCCGCCTCTTCCTCCTCCACAGAAACACCTTCCTCATCATCACCATCATCAGAGTCTGACTCCTCTCCTTCCCCACACGACTCCTCTTCTTCCTCCTCCTCCTCCTCCTCCCCCCTCTGTGCTGCCGCAGGTGTTGTGGAAACATCGGGTTCGTGTGTAAATGGCTCCCACGACTCCTGCTGCCGTAACTCTTCTTGTTCACGCTCCTCCACAGCTGTATCCACCACTCTACGCACGGCACGCTCCAGGAAGTAGGCGTAGGGGATCAAGTCGCTGATAGTGCCCTCATCGCGACTCACCATTTTGGTCACCTCCTCAAAGGGCTCCATGACCCTGCATGCATTTCGCATCAGTGTCCAGTTGTTGAGCCACAACATCCCCATCCTCCCAGATTGTGTCCTTGTACTGTAATTATACAGGTACTGGGTGACGGCTTTCTCCTGGTCTAGCAGGCGAGAGAACATCAGCAGGGTGGAATTTCAGCGAGTGGGGCTATCGCAAATCAGGCGTCTCACCGGCAAGTTGTTTCTACGCTGAATGTCCGCAAAGCGTGCCATGGCCTTGTAAGAGCGCCTGAAATGCCCACACAACTTCCTGGCCTGCTTCAGGACGTCCCCTAAGCCTGGGTACTTGGACACAAATCTTTGCACGACCAGATTAAGCACATGTGCCATGCAGGGTATGTGTGTCAGCTTTCCCAAATTCAACGCAGCAATGAGATTGCTGCCGTTGTCACACACCACGTTGCCAATCTCAAGCTTGTGCGGGGTCAGCCATTGCTCCACCTGTTTGTTAAGAGCAGCCAGGAGAGCTGCTCTAGTGTTACTCTCCGCTTTCAGGCAAGACATGTCTAACACTGCGTGACACCGTCATACCTGGCATGCAGCATAGGCCCTGGGGTGGTGGGGCTGTGTAGCTGGAGAGGAGATCACGGCACCAGTCAAGGAGGAGGAGGATGACGACAGCGAAGCGGTGATAGCAGGTGGAGAGGAGGTGGCTGGAGGCCTGCCTGCAAGCCGTGGAGGTGTGACAAGTCGGTCCGCTGCGCAGCCACGTACTCCCTGCTTGCTGCCATCGGTCACCAGGTTGACCCAATGGGCTGTGTATGTAATGTAGTGGCCCTGCCCGTGCTTGGCAGACCAGACATCCGTGGTCAGGTGGACCCTTGACCCAACGCTGTGTGCCAGAGATGACACCACTTGCCTCTCAACTGCACGGTAGAGTTTGGGTATGGCCTTTTGTGAAAAATAATTGCGGCCTGGTATCTTCCACTGCGGTGTACCAATGGCCACAAACTTACGGAAAGCCTCCGACTCCACCAGCTTGTATGGTAATAGCTGGTGAGCTAATAGTTCCGCCACGCCAGCTGTCAGACGCCGGGCAAGAGGGTGACTGGCGGACATTTGCTTCTTAAGCTCAAATACTTCCTTCACGGACAGCTGGGTACTGCTGTGGACAGAGGAGAAGGAACCGCTGAAGGGAAGAGGCGGTGGAGGAGGGTGGCTGTGAAAGTGCAAGGGAGAAAGTGGATGAAGACGATGCACCTGAAGGAGGAAGAGGAGAAGGAGGGTGGCTTGTCTTTTGAGGGGTGCTGCTTTTCCTCAGGTGTTCTTGCCATAGCTGTTTGTGCCTTCTCTCCAGGTGCCTTCGTAAGGCACTTGTCCCTACGTGAGTGTTGGCCTTTCCACGGCTCAATTTTTGCTGGCAGAGACAACAGTTGGCTTTGCTCCGATCTGAGACACACACGTGAAAAAATTTCCAAACCGCTGAGCCCCCCTGGGGTGATGGCGCTACGGTGGCATCAGCAGCTGATGTTGAAGGGCATGTTGGCTGGCTGGCCATAGCTGGCGATACATGGCGCCGGACACTGCCCCCAGCTGTTTCTGAGGATGAGCTCCCTCTGCTTCTATCATGGAGTCGTCTCCTCCTACTCCTCTCTGACTCCTCCTCTGAACTGTCCCCCTGGTCATCTCCTCTACCGGGAACATATGTGGTATCCGTATAATCGTCATCATAATCCTCCAGGCCAGCTTCACTTTCCTCAGACACCTCCTCAACTGCACCAACTTCAGGTGGTTCATCATCCCCCTCCTCACACGTTACGTCCATACTATCGCCACCTAACTCAGACGTAGGAGGTGGTGTACCTGCGCCTTCTTCTTGTTGTAGCAGTCGTGGCTGGAAATCGGTGATTTCACCACCACCACCAAATAACTCCTGCGAAGTGTCAAATGCAGTGGATGTGGTGCTTGTTGTAGCGCTGCTGGCTGCGGGAGATTAGGTGTTCTGTGTTAAATACTCAAGCACCTCCTCACGATTTTGGGAAGTGATGGCACGTGCCTTCTTCTGAGCACTGTATTTTGGGCCAGGTCCGCACGAAATCACAGCAACACCACCTCACACAGACCTGCCGGTGCCTGGTGGCCTTCCTCTGGGTCTGCCTCTACCTCTTCCTCTACCTGGTTAGTCCATTTTGTCCATCTTGGGGGGATGCTAGGTATATGCAGTGAGGTGGGTTCACTCAACACAACAGGTAGTAGGATGTAGTGAGCTGGGTATGTACTTAGATGCAGTGAGGTGGGTTCACTCAACACAACAGGTAGTTGGATGCAGTGAGGTGGGTTCACTAAACAGTAAAGGTACTTAGATGCAGTGAGGTGGGTTCACTGAACAGTAAAGGTACTTAGATGCAGTGAGGTGGGTTCACTGAACAGTAAAGGTACTTAGATGCAGTGAGGTGGGTTCACTGAACAGTAAAGGTACTTAGATGCAGTGAGGTGGGTTCACTCAACACAACAGGTAGTTGGATGCAGTGAGCTGGGTTCACTGAACAGTAAAGGTACTTAGATGCAGTGAGGTGGGTTCACTCAACACAACAGGTAGTTGGATGTAGTGAGCTGGGTTCACTGAACAGTAAAGGTACTTAGATGCAGTGAGGTGGGTTCACTCAACACAACAGGTAGTTGGATGCAGTGAGCTGGGTTCACTGAACAGTAAAGGTACTTAGATGCAGTGAGGTGGGTTCACTCAACACAACAGGTAGTTAGATGCAGTGAGCTGGGTTCACTGAACAGCAAAGGTACTTAGATGCAGTGAGGTGGGTTCACTCAACACAACAGGTAGTTGGATGCAGTGAGGTGGGTTCACTGAACAGTAAAGGTACTTAGATGCAGTGAGCTGGGTTCACTGAACACAACAGGTAGTAGGATGCAGTGAGCTGGGTTCACTGAACAGTAAATGTACTTAGATGCAGTGAGGTGGGTTCACTCAACACAAAAGGTAGTTAGATGCAGTGAGCTGGGTTCACTCAACACAACAGGTAGTTAGATGCAGTGAGCTGGGTTCACTCAACACAAAGCTAGGTATATGCAGTGATGAGGTGGGTTAAGTAAACACAACAGGTACTGGGCATATGCAGTACTGGGTAGTACAATGTGCAGCTCCCTGTCACACACACAGGTAGTCAGTCACTGAATGTGCTGGGCTGCTGGCAGTGGCACACACACTATCAATTAGCAAGGCTGTGCATGCAACAAAAGTGCCAGTTTGACACACAGTAAAAAAAAAAAAAATACAGGATGAGCTCTGAAAAGAGCTATTGAGGGGTGCTTTAAAAGCAATAATAATAAGCCTGGAGCAAGCTAAGCAGCCAAGAACCTAACTAATCTGTCCCTAGAAGAACAAGTCTGCAGCACCTGTCCCTACTCTGTCTCTAGCAGGCACACGAGTGAGGCTAATGGCCACCGGAGCCTGCCTTATATAAGGGGGGGGTGGGGCTCCAGGGCTTAGTGTAGCCTGAATGGCTACAATGTGCCTGCTGACTGTGATGTCAAAGTTGACCCTCATAGTGCATTATGGGGCGAATCGAACTTCCGCAAAAGTTTGCCTGGTGCAGGCGAACGCGAACCCCCAAAGTTCGCCTGGAACCGTTCGCCGGCGAACCGTTCGCTACACCTTTAGGCACAAGTAAATAACAGCTGGCTGTGGGGAGAGCCACAGCCAGTACACCATCTGCCAGTGGAAAGGACCCACTGGCAGGTACGGAAAAGGTAGCCAGAAATGTAGTTGACCAGAATTGGTCAAAGACAAGAGTAGTAAGGAAAATCGAGACACAGAAATACAACACAGTAATTTGCGAACGCCATTGAAAATAACAAACGTGCTGGTCTGCGCATACACTGGCGAACCAGCATATGACGCAAACCAGCGATGGCTAACAACTAGCACAGTACTAGTACAGAAACCATGTAATATGTACAATAGTCCCAAGCGTACTGAATGCCCTAACTAACAATAACAGATACAAAACGATCTCTCTCTGCACTAGAAGGAGAGCATAACGCACTCCAAAGGGTTAACTAAGATAAACTAGACTTGGAGCTCACTGAACTAGAAGGAGAGGCAAATGCAACTCCACAAGATTAACTAGACTAAATATCACAGGAAGAACAAGACATGAAATAACATGAACCCGGAACCGCAGTCAGAGTGAACTGACAGTATGTCGGGCAACGAAGCAGACTCAGGAAGTGACATTTATGCATGCAAGCACCAATCAGAAACAAACATGCAAAAAGCCAAAGAAGCAATCTGCATTCACTCAGCCCGCCGACTGCAGGCTGAGATCAAGAACTGCATCTCATAAACTCATGCATAATTATGCAAACAGCATAACATTTGGATTCAGAATAGCAGGCTAGACTATAATGGAATGCTGAGGAACTGCAAATGGACAGAACACTCACTTTTAATGCCAGAAAAGCCATGCAAACAGCAGTCAGCATTGCCTGGCTGCAGTAGTGTCTGAAAGAAGAACGGACACCACAGGGGAGATCATCACAGAAATCTATTGAAAATCGATCTGATGGCATTTTTTTACCATCAGATATCCATTAGGTCCAATACAAATTGATAAGCAATCTCAACAGATCGACCTAGATTTTCCAGCATGTCAGATCGATTGAAATCGATCAAAATCGATTGAAATTGGCCGCAAATCAATCGATTGGTCAATCGATTTGTGATCGATTTTGATTGATTGATCGGCCGCTAATCGGCTCAGTATATGGGCACCTTTAGTCTTTCTTTCCAAACATGTGCATCATGATAGGCTCAGTACAGAGTTTTTGAAGTATTTGATGAAAATAAACCGAGATTAAAAAATTGGATCAGTCCTTCTACTCCTAATGACTCTCAAGGATTTATTTTATATATAAACATTTACTAAGCAGATTTTAAGTCTCTCATGCTGGGTACACACCATGCATTTTCCCGCTCGATCCGCGGGTCGATCGGGATCGATTCGATTATCTCCGACGTGCTCGATTCGGATTTCGATCGTTCCTGCCGTCGATTTGCATGTTAAGTATGCAAAATCGATGGCAGGATCGATCGAAACCCGAATCGAGCAGGTTGGAAATAATCAAATCGATCCCGATCGACCCACGGATCGAGCGGGGAAACGCATGGTGTGTACCCAGCAATAGTCTTTGGTCAATGGCCATGTCTCAAGAGTCCCAGAGTGAAAATACATGAACTCTTGACCTTTTTATCTTATCATAGTAAAAAGCCCAGGTATCTTCTTAGGAAAGTGTAATTTATTATCAGTGTGCTGACTGAGTCCTGACTGGAGAAAAACTGCCAGTTCCATAGCTAATTATAAACTTTTTCAGGCAGGGAAAAAAAGAAAAGGAGCACAGCATACGTGTGCTTGCCACTGTGTATACACATGTCTGTCTCACCATGTCACGTCATCTCTGGTACACTTTAAATAGTATCTAAACAGTGGTTGAAATATGGAATTATCCTTTAATCCGCAAAGATAAAAAGAAACTAAAAAGGTGCATGATACTACACTACTTTACCAACTGTCATGAAAAGTAATTTTGTTGTGTTACACAATGACAATAAAGTGCTTTTCTTTTCAACCCTTCTGCACTGCATCACAATTAGCATAAATCTATCTTCGGTGTGTTAGAGACAACTACTATCTAGACTCAATCCCCTCTGTTGCCAAAAGAGTCACCTGTGTATTTTGGATACAACAAGATTTGACATACAAGATATTTTTTTTCATCCAATCTAATAGGAGACTGACTGCACCAATGTTGTATGTGAGACTGGTCGACGCCAAAGCAGATGTAAACAATGTCATCACCGCCGTGAGAAAGCGGTGCAGTGTTTCCAAATTATGGAATCTGAGGGAAGCACCTGCATATAGACACAGCAGTCTTTATGATCTTTATATTAACATGTGAGATACCATTTTTAAATGAAAAAAACTTTCTACTAACTGTCCAAAATACTAACTGAGCAAAATTGTCTGATTTAATTTAATGAAAATGAATATGTCTTACTAAAATTATGTTTTGAATTTTTATGAAAAGGAAAATAATTTAAAATGGACCTATATTCACCAGTCATGCTCGAATGTACCCAAATTCGATTCGAATTCGGGTCCGGGTCAAATTCGGATTCGGCCATGATCACAACCATAGAATTCGATTCAAATTTGAATTTGAGTCGTGATCGGTAATTGAATTCGGGTAATAGTCATGATCACGAATTCCGATGGCCTTTAAGCTATTTTTTTAAGGGAAATCACAATTAAATAGGTGTAATTTAAAAAAAAATTGATGGAAAACTTTTTTCTGCATTTCCTTCATCTTCTTTTTCTTCTTCTTCTTATTGTTCGTTCATATTCTTCCTCTTGTACCCAACTTAATGTTTTTTCCCTTACAGAACTCAACTAGCTAGTGGCGCATGGCAGCAGTGCATAATTCTGTGGACCCTGGCGGCGGGAACACAGACAGCAGGAGGTTAAATACAACAGCAGCAGGAGGAGTGACGTGTGGCAGCAGGCAATGTAACGGGCCATGGCACCTAGAGTTGGTACCACGGCTGTAATAATAAACACCATACAGCAGGAGGTTCCGGACAGCAGTTGTGAAGCCCACATTGTGTCCAATACACAACTGGGACAGCACAGTTTTCAACCCAGACACCTCAGAATTTTTTTTTTTGACCAAAAAATGTAGCTATTGTAATGGCGTAATAGCTAGTGGCGCATGGCAGCAGTGCTTAATTCTGTGGACCCTGGCAGTTGGAACACAGACAGCAGGAGGTTAAATACAGCAGCAGCAGAAAGAGGAGGAGTGTCGTGTGGCAGCAGGCAATGTAACGGACCATGGCACCTAGAACAGGAGGTTCCGGACAGCAGTCATGAAGCTCACATTGTATCCAATACACAACTGGGACAGCACAGTTTTCAACCCAGACACCTCAGAATGTTTTTTTTTACAACAAAATGTACCTATTGTAGTGGTGTAATAGCTAGTGGCGCATGCCATCAGCGCATAATTCTGTGGACCCTGGTGGAGGGAACACAGACAGCAGGAGGTTAAATACAGCAGCAGGAGGAGGAGGAGTAGGAGTGACGTGTGCAGCAGGCAATGTAACGGGCCATGGCACCTAGCGTTGGTACCATGGCTGTAAATAAACACCAACTGCAGGAGGTACCGGACAGCAGTCGTGAAGCCCACATTGTGCCCAATACACAACTGGGACAGCACAGTTTTCAACCCAGACACTTCAGAATTTTTTTATTTTTTTTTTTACAACAAAATGTAGCTATTGTAGTAGCGTAATAGCTAGTGGCGCATGGCAGCAGCGCATAATTCTGTGGACCCTGGCGGTGGGAACACAGACAGCAGGAGGTTAAATACAGCTGCAGCAGGAGGAGGAGGAGTGACGTGTGGCAGCAGGCAATGTAACGGGCCATGGCACCTAGCGTTGGCACCACGGCTGTAATAATAAACACCATATAGCAGGAGATTCCGGAAAGCAGTCGTGAAGCCCACATTGTGTCCAATACACAACTGGGACAGCACAGTTTTCAACCCAGACACCTCAGAATTTTTTTTTACAACAAAATGTAGCTATTGTAGTGGTGTAATAGCTAGTGGCGCATGCCATCAGCGCATAATTCTGTGGACCCTGGTGGAGGGAACACAGACAGCAGGAGGTTAAATACAGCAGGAGAGCAGGAGGAGGAGGAGGAGTGACGTGTGGCAGCAGGCAATGTAACGGACCATGGCACCTAGCGTTGGTACCACGCTGTAATAATAAACACCATACAGCAGGAGGTTCCGGACAGCAGTCGTGAAGCCCACATTGTGTCCAATACACAACTGGGACAGCACAGTTTTCAACCCAGACACCTCAGAATTATTATTTTTTTTTACAACAAAATGTTGCTATTGTACTGGCGTAATAGCTAGTGGCAGCAGCGCATAATTCTCTGGACCCTGGCGGTAGGAACACAGACAGCAAGAGGTTAAATACAGCAGGAGAGCAGGAGGAGGAGGAGTAACATGTGGCAGCAGGCAATGTAACGAGCCATGGTACCTAGTGGTGGTACCACAGCACCTACAGAAAACCCAGGCCAAATTAGCAGGGTTGATGTTGGAGGTTGATGTTGTGAAAAATAATTCCCAGGCACCTCGTGTCCTCCTCTCGCTGACAACAGGTGCCTGGAACGTGCCTTCAATCCACACCTGGTTGATCTTCAAAAATGTGAGTCTGTCCACGAACTCTGGGGACAGACGAGAGTGCTTCTCCTTGACCACGTCACTGGCCACACTGAAGCACCTCTCAGACAGCACGCTGGAAGGGGGGCAAGACAGGACTTCCAGGGCGTACTGCGCCAGCTCACTCCAGATCTGCAAGCGCTCGACCCATTACTCCAAGGAGTCCACAGGCTCTTCGTCGGTGTCAAGCCCACTGAAGGACCCCATGTAGTCAGCCACCATCCAGGTCACGCACTGGCTGTGACTTTGAGAAGAGGATGCTGCTGCATGCACCTCCTCTATCGGCTGCTCTACCGTCATGTAGAGTGCCTTTGTCAGGGACAGCAGGTCTCCTGGGCACCTAATGCTGCTGCTGCTGGCTGCAGGCACCGGCTGCTGTGCTGACTGGACAGGTACAGAGGGGGTGGAAGGCTGGAGGAAGGCTTCCTCCAATCGCCGAACAAGGATCTGCAGCATGTATCAAACGCAGATAGAACAGAGGCGCCAAAAAGAGTAAAAACACTATTACTTAAAAACAGTAAAAAGAGGGAAGGTAAGGTGGACTTACCTCCCTCTAGCAGTGGACAACAAAACTCTGAGGTAGAGTAGAATGCATTTATTAAACAGTGTAACTCCTAAAGATGCAACGCGTTTCGCGGGCCACAGCACCGCTTCCTCAGGCATTACAGGAGTTCAAAAAAGCTGTATCCAATCCAAATATTGAATGAGCGCCTCTGTCAAGGCGCTCATTCAATATTTGGATTGGATACAGCTTTTTTGAACTCCTGTATAGCCTGAGGAAGCGGTGCTGTGGCCCGCGAAACGCGTTGCATTTTTAGGAGTTACACTGTTTAATAAATGCATTCTACTCTACCTCAGAGTTTTGTTGTCCACTGCTAGAGGGAGGTAAGTCCACCTTACCTTCCCTCTTTTTACTGTTTTTAAGTAATAGTGTTTTTATTCTTTTTGGCGCCTCTGTTCTATCTGCGTTTGATACATATTACTTATCCACCCTTGGTGGAGGGGTACGCCCCCTTTTTCCCTATCTACAGAGAGCGACTTTTATACCCGAGTGGGGTCGGGTACCAATTCTCCCCACCTGCCTTTCAAGTGGTTGCCTGCTGGTGACCCTTTTTTGTGAGTATAATTCTGCACAAACTATCTAGACAGATTTTCTTTGTTAAAACTATATTGCACTATTGGGCTCTCAGTGCCCTGTTTTCTTCTTTTGTTTTACAAGGATCTGCAGCAACTCCCTTGTTCGCTGCTCAGTGTCTCCAGCAGGCAGGAACTGACCGACCTTCCCCTTCACGCTTCATGCTGATGCAGGCGTCCTCCCAAGCTTGCATCTGCTTCACCCTGGGGTCTGTGCGCAGGCACTGCAGCATGTGCGCTGCCATGGGAATAGGGTGGTCCATCCAGCAGAGACATCAGGGTCAGTGGCCTCAAGTTCGCTGTCCTCCTCCTCTGGCCCCTGAGCATCTTCCTCCTCTCTCCACCCTCGCCCCACTGCAGCAGTGCTCCGCTGTTCCCCCTCAACAGCAACGTCCAGGACCTCAAACTCCTCCTCCTCCAACAATTCAAAATCCTGTGCCGAAGTGGGCTGTGCAGGTGGCTGCTGTTCCAGCTGGATCAGGACCTCCTCTCCCACATCCAGTAGATCACCCAGGGCCCTGTCCAGCAGACAAACAATGGGCACCCACTGGCAGAATGATGCCCATTCCTTGCTGACCAGGTTGGTTCCCTGCAGGAAGGGAGCCAACACCAAGCAGACCTGCTGCATCTGCCCCCACTGTGCGTCGGAGAGGAGCTGGAGTTTGGTGATGCTGGCGAAAGTGCCCTCAACGATGTGGTGGTTAACAGCCCTCCTCTGCTCAACCAGCCACTCCAACATCGCCAGGGTGGAATTCCAGTGAGTTGGCACATCCTTGACAAGGCGGTGTAGTGGCAGGCCCTTGCGCTGCTGCATGTCGGCCAGGTTTGCTGCGGCAGCAGCTGAGTGGCAGAAACTGCACACAATTTTCTGAGCCGCTTCCAACAGATTGTCCATCCCCTGGTAGGTGCGCAGGAACTTCTGCACCACCAGGTTCCGGATGTGGGCCAAGCAGGGGACGTGGGTCAAGTGTCCCCTGTTGATGGCAGCCAGCAGGTTGGCCACATTGTCGGACACCACCAATCCGACTGTGAGGCCTATGGGGGTCAGCCACATCTTCTCCTGCTCCCTCAGGTAGCAGAGCACGTTGGCTGCAGTCAAACTGTTCTTCCCCAGGCTTCTCATCTCCAGCAGCACTTAGCGGGCCTTCATGCTGCTGTTGAGGCGGGGTCGCTTGGCGGTGGGAGCTGCTGCTTCTCCCCTGACCCCGCGTGGTGGCACCACATAGTGGACAACTGGTGCTGCTGATGAGCCCGAGGATGGACCTGCTGCTTCCTCGCTGGCGCATACCACCAAGTTGACCCAGCGGGCCATGAAGGACAGGTAGCGGTCTGTCCCAAAATGGCTGCTCCCTGAATCCATGGTGATGTGGATCCGCTCACTCATGGCGTGATCGAGCGAGTGGCCCCCGTTCGCCATAGCAAAGCGGTGCAGTGCTGGGATCACCGTTCTAGAGAAGTAGTGGCGGCTTGGGATTTGCCACTCTGGGATCCCATACTGTAGGAGTGTTCTCATGTCACTCCCCTCCTGCACAAAGGAGTGTGGCAGGAGCTGGGAGCACATGGCCCGGGTATGCAACCCGTTCAGCACCCGGAAGCACCTGTTGGTGGGAGGCAGAACCTTGGTCACACCGGGAAAGGACTTGCTGAGCAGGGTCTGGTGGCATTTGCCTGCATGGGAGGAAGAGGAGGCAACTGTGGAGGGAGCAGATGAGGCCACTGAGGACTGGCTGCCCGGGGGGGAGCAGTGAGTTTCTGTGCTCCTGCTGCTGATGCTGGATGAGCAGGAGGGTGGGATGCTGCTGCTGCTGCTGCTACTGAAGGCTGTGCAGTGGCTGTCTGGCTCTGACCACTGCCTGCGCCACTGTCCTTCAGCTTCAGAAACTCACTGTAGTCCTGAAAATGTTTGGTCTCCAAGTGGGTCTGCAGGCACGAGGTACTAGTGTTGGGCAAACATCTAGATGTTCGGGTTCGGGCCGAACAGGCCGAACATGGCCGCGATGTTCGGGTGTTCGAGCCGAACTCCGAACATAATGGAAGTCAATGGGGACCCGAACTTTCGTGCTTTGTAAAGCCTCCTTACATGCTACATACCCCAAATTTACAGGGTATGTGCACCTTGGGAGTGGGTACAAGAGGAAAAATTTAGCAAAAAGAGCTTATAGTTTTTGAGAAAATCGATTTTAAAGTTTCAAAGGGAAAACTGTTTTTTAAATGCGGGAAATGTCTGTTTTCTTTGCACAGGTAACATGCTTTTTGTCGGCATGCAGTCATAAATGTAATATAGATAAGAGGTTCCAGGAAAAGGGACCGGTAACGCTAACCCAGCAGCAGCACACGTGATGGAACAGGAGGAGGGCGGCGCAGGAGGAGAAGGCCACGCTTTGAGACACAACAACCCAGGCCTTGCATGAGGACAAGAAGCGTGCGGATAGCAATTTGCATTTTGTCGCCATGCAGTCATAAATGTAATACAGATGAGAGGTTCAATAAACAATAAACAGTAATTGGTGTTGTCCAGAATGCGCACAATGCGTGGGTCGCGTTCAATGCAGTCCTAGACCGAAGAGGTCATAGCCTAGGGTCACAAAAACCTGTTTATTTGGGCAATTTCAATGGTGGCGAGTCTGACGTACATAAATCACAGCAATGGCCGTTAGCAACGTCTGAATCTCACGAAATGTCGCATGCAGGTAGAAGACATATTGTTAGACTTGGGCTCCAAAGATGGGTTCCCTACATCTCTGCAAACCAGAGTTACAGGGCTCCAAATTTGGTAAAATCCCCCATAGGCTTTCATTGGGCCTCCTATTTACAGTTCCAAAATCTCACATCTTTTCAAAGGGCAATTGCTCAGCAGTGGCAAATTTTCTAGCATTGTAGGGACCCTTAGGGGGAACATGACTGGTGAGTTTCGGGCCCCTAGGCCAAAGAGGTCATAGCCTAGGGTCACAAAAACCTGTTTATTTGGGCAATTTCAATGGTAGTTATGCTGACGTACATAAATCTCAGCCATGGCCGTTAGCAACGTCTGAATTTCACGAAATGTCTCATGCAGGTAGAAGACATATTGTTAGACTTGGATTCCAAAGATGGGGTCCCTACATCTCTGCAAACCAGGGTTACAGGGGTGAAAAATTGGTAAAATCCCCCATAGGCTTTCATTGGGCCTACTTGTGAGGAAACGCGGAAGAGCCGCCGTCTCTCACAATGAGGCGGCTGTTTCCGCGTTCAGCAGCGCGTCACAACGTGGAAAAACCGCCGCATGCCGCTTAGGCAGAGCGGCGGAATCCGCATTGGTAACGGCGGAATCCGCATCAGAGGCGGCCCCCGCACTAGATACATTGCATGACAGTACTGGTGTGGCTGGGACTGATAGTCCACCAAGATTCAGACTTACACGCGCGCGAGCACAGAGGCAGAGTTTAAATAGCAGTTAGAAGAGTGTCGGCTGACCAGCTGGGTCAGCTGATAAATTCCACTGCTCTCATTGGACCAGCAATTAGGGAGGTCCTGGAAAGGTCCTAGAGTATATATACTGCTGGTTGTTCACTTGCTCTTTGTCTGGCGTGCGATCACATATGTGGGAGCACCCAGATCCGTAGTCAGATCCGCAAGTGTGCCGGGACCAGCTGGAGCTGTAATCCTACACTTAGCTAGATTCTGTTGATAGCTAAAGTACTAGTTTGATTGTATTTATTTGTTATGACTTTTGCCTGCCTTGACTACCCTTTTGAACTCTGATCTTGTACCTCGATATTTCTGATACTCTGTTGCCGAACCCCGGCTCGTTCCTTGACTCTGCTTCTGCCTCCTGATTTTGTACCCCGATATTTCTGATACCCCGTTGCTGAACCCTGCCTGTACTTTGACTCCGCCTTTGCCTCATGATCTTGTACTTTATCTGTCCGTGTGTGTACGACCTGGCTTGTCCGACCTCGAGAACCGACCTTACTGTTAGAGGCGGTTCCTCGTTCTGTTAAGTGACCCTTCCGCCAGAGGGTTACTTTCAGTATATCCTTCCCGCTGGCAGCCTGACTCCTCCCGCCTTGGAGAGCTCAGGTTTGCGGAAGGAATCTGTACAGTACGCCTTACTGTACTGAGGCCCTGTCCTCTAAGTGTTACTGTTACACCAAAACACTACACTCTACTCAGGTGAACAGAGGTTAGCTAGTATATCGGATTATCAGTGATACTGCAGATCACGTATAATCTGGTATACATCTGTATTCCCAGTGGTTCTGCAGATCACTGGTAATCAGATCCTCTCTGTGCTTCACCGATCGTTACAGAACGCCAGACCAAAAAACAGATGGAATCACGCGCTGATCCTCTGACTGTGCTTGCCACTTCGGTGGACAGTATCCATCAAGCACTGGGCCAGCACAAAGCCTTAATCGATGCCCTATCAGGCTCAGTGCGAACCCTCCAGACGTCAGTTGATTCAGTGCGATCCCCTCCTAGTGACGACATTCGCATGCCTGTACCTGATAAATTTTCCGGCCACAAATCTGACTTTCGGAATTTCAGGAGTAGAGTGTTATCGTATTTCGAATTGAGACCCCGATCCTCGGGGACTGAGACCCAACGGGTCACCTTTATTAAAACTTTGCTGGCTGGTGACTTCCAGTCATGGGCATACAACCTGCCTTCTACCAATATTGCCCTGACCTCGGTGGAGGAATTCTTTAAGGCCATGACCATAATTTATGACGACCCTGACCTTGCCGCGTCCTCTGAGAGGAAGCTCAAACTTTTGCGGCAAGGCAGAGGCTCGGTCGAGGATTATGCGGCAGAGTTCCGTAGGTGGTCACCGCTAGATTCGATAACTTTGCTCTGATGGATTACTTCCTGTCTGGGTTGTCGGAGGAAATCTCTGATCTAATGTTAACTGTACCCGAGCCCAAGACAGTCGATGAGGCCATATCATCGGCCATTCGAGTTGATCGTAGGTTACGCTATCAGAAGCAGGTTAGGGGTAGTCACCGCGTCAGGGTGACATCTTACGCGGCACCATCCGCTACACCCCTAGTAACACCTTCTCCGCCTGTCTCACCCTCTCCGGCCTTGCCTCCGCCCGAACCAATGCAGATTGGTCGTTCGAAGTTGACCCAGGTGGAGCGACGGCGGAGAATGACGGAACAGCTGTGCCTGTATTGTGCAGCAGCAGGGCATAGGGTGCGAAACTGCCCTAACAAGTCGGGAAACGAGTTTGCCTAGGAATAGTGGGGGGTGACACCCTAGGCACACAATTTTCACCCCTTAAAGAGAAAAAATTGCTTCTCCCCTGTACTATCACATGGGAGAATAAGTCCGTAGCCACTGAAGCGTTTGTTGATTCTGGCTCAGCGGCTAATTTTATGGATCTTGAATTTGCTCAGGAGTTGGGTATTCCCCTCACTCCAGTGAGTCCCCCCATTCAGGTCACGGCAGTAGACGATTCCCCTCTGCAACGGGATCGCCCACTGTCACAGACCCCGGAGGTGAAGGTCGCCATAGGGGTACTGCATGGGGAACAGTTACGATTTTTTGTGTTACGCATGTCTACCTCCACTATTATCTTAGGCATGCCGTGGCTGCAAATCCATTCTCCGCACATAGACTGGGCTACGGGTCAGGTAACCAGATGGTCCGATCATTGTCACCAACGGTGTTTAGGGAAGGTGACATTGGGTCGGACCAAGATTCTTGTGGAGGGGGTTCCCGAAGAGTATGCAGAGTTCTCTGATGTATTTTGTCCTAAGTCTGCTGATCAGTTACCCCCTCATCGCCCGTTTGATTGCCCCATTGATCTCCGTGCTGGTTGTATGCCTCCTAGGGGTCACCTGTATAACTTGTCCGGTCCAGAGAAGATGGCTATGCAGGAATACATTCGTGATAACTTAGCCAAGGGGTTCATCCGGCCCTCCCGGTCAACTGCTGGGGCCGGTTTCTTTTTCGTTAAAAAGAAAGACGGGGGTCTCCGACCTTGTATTGATTATCGGGGCCTCAATAAGATCACGATAAAAAAATCGCTATCCGTTACCCTTGATAGACGATTTATTTACGCAAGTCACAGCCGCAAAGATCTTCTCTAAATTGGATCTGAGGGGGGCATACAATCTAATCCGCATCAGAGAGGGTGATGAGTGGAAGACGGCCTTCAACACACCCGACGGGCATTACGAGTACCTAGTGATGCCCTTCGGGTTGTGCAATGCGCCAGCCGTCTTCCAAGAATTAATCAATGAGGTATTCCGGGAGGTTTTGGGTAGATTCGTGTTGGTATACCTCGATGACATACTAATTTATTCCAATAACCTCTCCGAACACAGGGTTCACGTAAAATTTGTCCTAAACAAATTAAGACAGAATAGGCTCTACGCGAAGGTGGAAAAGTGTATATTTGAAGTGACCACGGTCACGTTTCTGGGATACGTAATTTCCACCTCGGGACTCTCAATGGATCCTGCCAAGGTCACAGCTGTGTTGGAGTGGCCACAGCCAGTGGGGTTGAAGGCCCTGCAGAGATTTTTGGGGTTCGCGAACTATTACAGGAGGTTCATTAAGGAATACTCCACTTTAGTTGCCCCCCTTACCAGTCTCACGAAAAAAGGGGCGGATACCAACCACTGGTCTCCTGAAGCCGTGGCGGCATTTGCTTTATTGAAAAAATTATTTTGCTCAGCACCAATTTTGAGGCATGTTGACACGTCCTTTCCCTTCATTGTGGAGGTTGATGCCTCAGAAGTTGGGGTGGGGGCGGTGCTGTCGCAACGGTCTGGGTTGCAGGGCAGATTACACCCATGTGCTTATTTTTCCCGCAGGTTTTCACCTGCAGAAAAAAATTATGATATAGGCAACCGGGAACTTCTGGCTATTAAGTTGGCATTTGAGGAGTGGCGCCACTGGTTAGAGGGGGCAGAACACACGATCACAGTTTACACCGACCATAAGAACTTGGAATACATCGAGGGGGCGAAGAGATTGAGTCCCCGTCAGGCCCGATGGTCTTTGTTTTTTACAAGGTTTAGGTTTATAATCACGTACACCCCAGGCAGCAAAAACGTCAAGGCAGATGCCCTCTCCAGGTGTTTTGAACCAGAAACGGCACAGCCACCCGCTCCTGAGTCTATCATCCCGCGGGAACTAGTGTTTGCCGCAACAGAGACTTGGGAGGATTGGACGGAGGTTTTGGGTCCATTTCAGCAGGACGTTCCTGAGGGAAAACCCGAAGGGGTTATGTTTATCCCTTTGCCCTTACGTTTACAAATCCTGCACCTCTTTCACGCCCATAAGAATGCTGGTCATCCTGGAGCTGCTAGAACGCAGGATCTGATTGCCAGGTGTGCTTGGTGGCCTTCTTTGGCAACAGATTGCAAAGAGTATGTCAGGGAGTGTGCGGTCTGTGCCAAGAGTAAACCCTCCCGGCTGGCATCTGTAGGTAAGCTGCAGCCTTTGCCCACCCCGAGTGAGCCATGGACCCACTTGTCCATGGATTTTGTGGGAGAATTGCCCAGGTCTGAAGGAATGTCGGTCATTTGGGTGGTAGTCGACCGTTTTAGCAAGATGGCCCATTTTGTGCCCCTGAAAGGACTCCCCTCGGCTCAGGAACTGGCCGAGTTGTTCATCATTCACGTCTTCCGGCTGCATGGCATTCCGGAAGACATTGTGTCGGATAGGGGAGTCCAATTTGTCTCTGGTTTCTGGAGGGCATTTTGCCGCCAAATGGGCATGAAGTTGTCTTTTTCGTCAGGCTACCACCCACAGACTAATGGGCAGACGGAACGTATCAACCAGTCTTTGGAACAATTCCTAAGATGTTACGTTGCGGAAGCACAGACTGACTGGGTAAAATTTTTGCCCTTCGCGGAATTTGCACAAAATAATTTGAAGAATTCCTCATCTGGGTTCTCTCCATTCCAGATTGTGACAGGGAGATCACCCAAATTTTCCCCTTTTCCAGTCGTGTCATCCCCATTTCCAGCACTGGAGGATTGGCAGAGATCACTTAGGGACAATTGGGGAATTGTTAAGGGGAATTTGCAGAAGGCGTTCCAGAGTCAGAAGGGTCAAGCAGACAAAAGACGATCCGTGGAATGGAAGTTTCAGCCAGGGGAGTTAGTCTGGGTGTCCACACGTCACTTGACCCTGAAGCAGCCTTCTACCAAACTGGGTCCCAGGTTTGTGGGTCCATTCCCAGTGACTAAAAGAATCAATAACGTGACTTACGCCATTGATCTTCCTGCCAGCATGCGGGGCGTAAGGTCGTTTCATGTGTCCCTACTCAAACCTGCGGTCCAGGTGGGTTCCGCTCCTCCTCCCCCTGTGTTGGTAGATGACCAACCTGAATATGAGGTGGAAAAGATTTTAGATTCACGTGTTGTGCAAAACTCAGTACAATATCTCGTACACTGGAAAGGGTACGGCATTGAGGAGAGGCAATGGGTACCGGGGACGCGCATGCATGCAGACGAATTAAGGAGAGAATTTCATGCCTCACATCCAGAGAAACCTGGTGGGAGTTGTCCGGAGTCCACTCCTCGGGGGGGGGGTACTGTGAGGAAACGCGGAAGAGCCGCCGTCTCTCACAATGAGGCGGCTGTTTCCGCGTTCATCAGCGCGTCACAACGCGGAAAAACCGCCGCATGCCGCTTAGGCAGAGCGGCGGAATCCGCATTGGTAACGGCGGAATCCGCATCAGAGGCGGCCCCCGCACTAGATACATTGCATGACAGTACTGGTGTGGCTGGGACTGATAGTCCACCAAGATTCAGACTTACGCGCGCGCGAGCACAGAGGCAGAGTTTAAATAGCAGTTAGAAGGGTGTCGGCTGACCAGCTGGGTCAGCTGACAAATTCCACTGCTCTCATTGGACCAGCAATTAGGGAGGTCCTGGAAAGGTCCTAGAGTATATATACTGCTGGTTGTTCACTTGCTCTTTGTCTGGCGTGCGATCACATATGTGGGAGCACCCAGATCCGTAGTCAGATCCGCAAGTGTGCCGGGACCAGCTGGAGCTGTAATCCTACACTTAGCTAGATTCTGTTGATAGCTAAAGTACTAGTTTGATTGTATTTATTTGTTATGACTTTTGCCTGCCTTGACTACCCTTTTGAACTCTGATCTTGTACCTCGATATTTCTGATACTCTGTTGCCGAACCCCGGCTCGTTCCTTGACTCTGCTTCTGCCTCCTGATTTTGTACCCCGATATTTCTGATACCCCGTTGCTGAACCCTGCCTGTACTTTGACTCCGCCTTTGCCTCCTGATCTTGTACTTTATCTGTCCGTGTGTGTACGACCTGGCTTGTCCGACCTCGAGAACCGACCTTACTGTTAGAGGCGGTTCCTCGTTCTGTTAAGTGACCCTTCCGCCAGAGGGTTACTTTCAGTATATCCTTCCCGCTGGCAGCCTGACTCCTCCCACCTTGGAGATCTCAGGTTTGCGGAAGGAATCTGTACAGTACGCCTTACTGTACTGAGGCCCTGTCCTCTAAGTGTTACTGTTACACCAAAACACTACACTCTACTCAGGTGAACACAGGTTAGCTAGTATATCGGATTATCAGTGATACTGCAGATCACGTATAATCTGGTATACATCTGTATTCCCAGTGGTTCTGCAGATCACTGGTAATCAGATCCTCTCTGTGCTTCACCGATCGTTACACTACTATTTACCGTTCCAAAATCTCACACCATTTCAAAGGGCAATGGCTCAGCAGTGGCAAAACTCACCAGTCATGATCCCCCTAAGAGTCCCTACAATGCTAGAAAATTTGGTACTGCTGAGCAATTGCCCTTTGAAAAGATGTGAGATTTTGGAAAGTGAAATAGGGAGGCAATGCAAGCCTATGGGGGATTTTACCAATTTTGTACCCCTGTAACTCTGGTTTGCAGAGATGTAGGGACCCCATCTTTGGAATCCAAGTCTAACAATATGTCTTCTACCTGCATGAGACATTTCGTGAAATTCAGACGTTGCTAACGGCCATGGCTGAGATTTATGTACGTCAGCATAACTACCATTGAAATTGCCCAAATAAACAGGTTTTTGTGACCCTAGGCTATGACCTCTTTGGCCTAGGGGCCCGAAACTCACCAGTCATGTTCCACCTAAGGGTCCCTACAATGCTAGAAAATTTGCCACTGCTGAGCAATTGCCCTTTGAAAAGATGTGAGATTTTGGAAAGTGAAATAGGGAGGCAATGAAAGCCTATGGGGGATTTTACCAATTTTGCACCCCGGTAACTCTGGTTTGCAGAGATGTAGGGACCCCATCTTTGGAATCCAAGTCTAACAATATGTCTTCTACCTGCATGAGACATTTCGTGAAATTCAGACGTTGCTAACGGCCATGGCTGAGATTTATGTACGTCAGCATAACTACCATTGAAATTGCCCAAATAAACAGGTTTTTGTGACCCTAGGCTATGACCTCTTTGGCCTAGGGGCCCGAAACTCACCAGTCATGTCCCCCCTAAGGGTCTCTACAATGCTAGAAAATTTGCCACTGCTGAGCAATTGCCCTTTGAAAAAATGTGAGATTTTGGAACTGTAAATAGGAGGCCCAATGAAAGCCTATGGGGGATTTTACCAAATTTGGAGCCCTGTAACTCTGGTTTGCAGAGATGTAGGGAACCCATATTTGGAGCCCAAGTCTAACAATATGTCTTCTACCTGCATGAAACATTTTGTGAGATTCAGACGTTGCTAACGGCCATTGCTGCGATTTATGTACGTCAGACTCGCCACCATTGAAATTGCCCAAATAAACAGGTTTTTGTGACCCTAGGCTATGACCTCTTCGGTCTAGGACTGCATTGAACGCGACCCACGCATTGTGCGCATTCTGGACAACACCAATTACTGTTTATTGTTTATTGAACCTCTCATCTGTATTACATTTATGACTGCATGGCGACAAAATGCAAATTGCTATCCGCACGCTTCTTGTCCTCATGCAAGGCCTGGGTTGTTGTGTCTCAAAGCGTGGCCTTCTCCTCCTGCGCCGCCCTCCTCCTGTTCCATCACGTGTGCTGCTGCTGGGTTAGCGTTACCGGTCCCTTTTCCTGGAACCTCTTATCTGTATTACATTTATGACTGCATGCCGACAAAATGCATGTTACCTGTGCAAAGAAAACCATTTCCTGCATTTAAAAGACAGTTTTCCCTTTGAAAATTTAAAATCGATTTTCTCAAAAACTATAAGCTCTTTTTGCTAAAAAAATTTTTCCTCTTGTACCCACTCCCAAGGTGCACATACCCTGTAAATTTGGGGTATGTAGCATGTAAGGAGGCTTTACAAAGCACGAAAGTTCGGGTCCACATTGACTTCCATTATGTTCGGAGTTCGGCTCGAACACCCGAACATCGCGACCATGTTCGGCCCGAACCCGAACATCTAGATGTTCGCCCAACACTACACGTGACCCGTTCGGCCAATCACAGCGCTAGCCGAACGTTCGGGGAACGTTCGGCCATGCGCTCTTAGTTCGGCCATATGGCCGAACAGTTTGGCCGAACACCATCAGATGTTCGGCCGAACTCGAACATCACCCGAACAGGGTGATGTTCTGCAGAACCCGAACAGTGGCGAACACAGTTCGCCCAACACTACGAGGTACCCAACTTGTTCAGATCGCGACCTCTGCTCAGGCTGGCACCGCAACTGGCAAATGGCACAAGTCTTGTCATCAATGCACACAGTGAAGTACTGCCAGACTGGGGATTTCAACTTGCCCTTCAGGCTTGAGGGCTGGGGAGGTTTTTTGCCTTTGGAGGGCTGTGTTTTTTTCCCTTTGCTTGGAGGAGCTTTGGTGCGGGTGGTGGTAGCGGCTGAAGCAGCAGGCTGTGGCTCCTGCCTTCCACGCCCTGTGCTGGCCGCCATGCTGCTGCCGCTGCCTTCACCCAACTGTGGTGGTGGCACATAGGGATGGTCCCCCACCTCATCATCATCATCCCCAAACATCTCCTCTGAGCCCTCAACCAACTCCTCTGCCCCAACATCCCCTACATCAGGCCCCTCCTCCTCCTCATGAAATTCTGGTTGTTGGGCACCAACAACAAACTCCTCCACCTCATACTCCTCCTCCTCCTCTTCCTTGCATGCCCCCATCATCTCCTCCTCAAACTGTTTCACAACATCCCTCAAAATGCTCACGGTCCCTGCGGTGAAAAGCGAGCTCAGTGAGGGCAGGCTGGTCACTGGGGTCGACGTGGCCTCAAGCGGTGGTGGAGGCCTGCTGCGGACCGGAGTGCTGGTGGTGGCACTGGCGGCACTGGTCTCGCTGGCAGGCTTGCTCTCCAGGACTCCCGAATGCGAATTTACCCGAATTATTCGGGTAAATTTCAGCGTTCCCAAAGTCGAAGCCGAAGCCGAATGCGCCAGACCCGAAGCTGATGGCGGCCGAATGTGCGCATTTGAATTCGGACGGATGACGTGTTGGGTTCGGCTTCGGGATTCGGGAGTGACGCGGGCCAATCAGAATTCCACCAGCCGAGTCCCTGGCAACGCTAGCAACCAATCAGAGGAGGGGAGCCTGGCCCTCCCCTCCTCTATATAAGGCGGCGGCCATTTTGCGGAGCTACGCACTTGTGTGACTGAGCTGGTACCGAGAGCATCTCCAGTGCTGTGCTGCGTGTCTGATCAAGTGTAAGCTGTGCTAAACCTAGCGTTTTGCTTCCTAAACACCTCCTAAACACATTCATTGTACTGTTATATAGATAGATAGTAATTTGATTGTTTGTAGTCAGCTAGTGTGTACTGTATACTGTGCTAGGCTAATGTTAGTCTGTGTGCAGGCTAGGCCTGCTAGCCTAGGGCAGCCTTAGCCTACTACTAGCTTAGGTAGGTTAGGGATTCTAGTTAGTTGTGTACTATAGCAGTTTAGTTAAATTGTACTGCTGCTGTTTGCTGTAGTCTTTATAGCTTCAGTACTGTTAGTTAATACTTTTATTATTATTATTTTTTATTTATATAGCGCCAACATCTTCTGTAGCGCTGAAGAACAGAGGCGGGGCAAGGTCCTCCAGCACCCAAGGCTGAGACACCAAAGAACGCCCCTCCATCCCTGCCACCCCAGCCGTCACACACTGATTGCTATTAGACTAAGAGGCGCCACAGGGCCCAAAACCTCCCTAACACCTTAATATCTAGTTATCTGGCTTGCAGTCACTGCTATGTATCCCCTTTTCTTATTTATTTCTGTTTCAAACACAATTAGGAATGACAGCTGAATGAATTGTGCTCCCCCTCCTACACTGCGCCCTGAGGCTGGAGCCGTCCTGTGCAGCCAGTGACAGGCTGTCCGCTGTCACATGGCGGCGATCCCCGGCCGCTGATTGGCCGGGGATCGACGATCTGCCTTACGGCGCTGCTGCGCAGCAGCGCCGTACAATGTAAACAAAGGAGACATACGTCTCTTACGTTTACATTTAGTCTGCGAGCCGCGATCAGCGGCTCGCAGGCTATTCACGGAGACCCGCTCCGTGATCTGACAGGAAACGGCCGCTCGCGCGAGCGGCCTTTCCTGATTAATTAGGGAGGCACCTGGCGACACAGATCTGCGTCGCTGGTCCTCCACCTACCACTTTGCCGCCGCACGGTATGAGTGTGCGGTCGGCAAGTGGTTAAAGGAGCAGGGTCAGCCATTCTATGCCAGGAACAAAAAAAACACATACTGTATATAAGTAAACTACTTGCTCTACTTACATATAGCAGGTGTATTGTACTGTCCATGGTTTGATTTCAGTGAATTTTATATAGTAAATAAAGAGAATTCTGTTCTTAGCATTTGCCATCTTGATTCCTCTGACTGAAGCCAATACTGATGTCATTTCCTCCCTTACTTTTTTTTTCCTAGAATCTGTACTGTCATAGCCAGTTTGCTTTGTAAACATGTGAGCACAGCAAGATCAGATTTACATCCTCTGTCACACTGAACTGCCCTCAGCCAATCTGTGTGGAGCAGGAATGTGGGAAGGGAGATGTCAAGCTTCATTCTCATCAGCAATGTACCAAATAGACCTAATCTAAAGGCCTGGAACCCACTACCAATTGCTATCGCTAATCGCAATCGCTAGCGTTTTGTACGATCGTTTTGTAAGCGATTTCATGAGCATTTTCTGGTGTTTTTGGTACAGATTTTAAAAAGTGTAAGTATTTTGACAGCGATTGTGTAGCAATTAGCGTTTTTAATTAGCATTTTAGTCCTTTCAATTACTTTAAAATTTTTTACAGTGTGTAGTAATTTCAAAACGCTAGCAAAATCACTCTGTGCAGGTTTTGATGAGTGATTACGCCAGCATTTATATAGTTTACATTGCAGAAACGCTAAACACTAAAAATGCTGCATGTCATGTGTTTGCGATTTTGGTACTCACAATCGCTCCGGTGGAATTTGGCCCATCTATTAACATTAGCTGAGCATTTAGGGAGATCGCTAGGGTTTTTTTATCGCTCTCTAAATGCTCACAAAACTGCTCTAGTGGATTTGAGCCCTAAGATAAGATTTATTACAGCAGAAACATTTCTGATTAGATTGGAGTGCTTGCAATGCAGAGTGAGGTTCCAGGCTGCATAATGAACACAGAGCAGTGGGTAAATGGAATTTGATTTTGTGGCTGACAATCTGTAACACCCATTGAAGCGGCGGCTGCGGGCATGCAGGGTGTCTCCGCAGCCGCCTCGCTTTCTTGCTCAGGGACTTCGCCCGTTCCGGCGTCTAGTACGCCGAGGACGGGGTTGTCCATTGCTCATAGGGTTGCTGTATCGCGCGGGCGCGCATGGAGACAGGACCTTTATGCGGGGAGGAGGCGTGTCAGAGGAGACTCACGGCGCTCCGGATTGGCTGATTTGTGGTCGGCACGGCCGTGGGGGTCTCCTCTGCTTCAAAAGCTTTCAGTCTTCACTCGCAACCTGTCTGCTGTTGCAAATACTAGTTCCTAGTGTGTTGATCCGGCAGGACCCCGGGGAGTCACACTTAGCTCAGGATTGTTTGATAGCTGTAATTATAATGAGTGTGTATTTGATATTCTGTGTATGACTCTGGCTATCCGCTGACTCTGCTCTTGCTAATCGATTCTGAACCTCTGCCCATCTGACTCTGTTGCTGAACTCTGCCTGATATCTTACTACTCTCTTGCCTGTCGATTCTGTACTGTACCTGCCCGCCTGTTACTGATCCTAGTCTGTCCGACCACTCTACTCACTAGTGAGCCCTTGTCACTGGTGAGGTGCTCTTTGCTAGTACCCACCAGCTCCTCTGGTGAGGTCTAGTCTAACTTCTCAATTACTGTGTACAAATAGTACCCACCAGCTCCTCTGGTGAGGTTTAGCCAAACTATTCAGTTACTGTGTACCAATAGTGCCCACCAGCTCCTCTGGTGAGGTCTAGCCAAACTATTCAGTTACTGTTGCACCAAGCACATACACTTTGCTATTCTGCTAGCTATACTTGCATTATTGGTGATACTGCAGATCACCACATAATCAGGTATAGCGTCTGTATTATCGGTGATTCTGCAGATCACACATAATCAGACGTCTGTGTTGCAACACCAATCGTTACACAATCCGAGGTGAACTTTTACACATTGCATAATTTAGTTCCTTTCCTATTGTTTATAGGGCATTCCTCAAGCCAAATACTTTTTTGTTTTTGTTTTAATACTCTAATTCCCTATAAACTAAGAAAGCCACACCCACAGATTTTCAGAGAGCCTTGGCAGTAGCAAGGGCTCATGGGAGCTCAGTCTGGGCAGGAGGAGGGGATGGTGTTACTAGCCATTGATTTCAGAGGCAGAGGGGAGGAGGGAGGAGGAGAGGGGATTAGGCTGATGGCTCAAGATACAGATAAGCCTGCCTCTGTGTAATGTTTACAAACAACATGGCTGCTGTCGTATCACAGGAATAAATAATCATATTCTATTAAAACTGTTTGCAGCTAGATTTGCTGTGTAAACCATCTAAACTTTAGATAAGATATATAGACAAGTTACTTGTTATAGTTAGTTTTTCATCTCGGATCCGCTTTAACATTTAAATGCAATCGCTCCAAATTCACGACAAAAATTCTGCGTGCACCATGTTTGAGATTTCAACAAATCACTAATCACTGGGGATTGCTACAGTGGAAACGCTACCATTGCTTTGCATTGTTAAAGAGCCTTTACAAACGCTAGTGATTTACAGACAAGCTGAAAATGCGCTCCAGTGTAAATAAGGCCAGCCCCGTTTCTAGGGGCGTGCGGCCCGTGTGGCAGCCCTGAGCACTGAGTGAGGGGGGCACCGTGATGAAGGGGGAGCCGCGGAGTGGCACGACCTCTCCCTCCCTTCCTCTCTCTCCCTGAGCCGCCCTCCATGCTCCCCCCCCCCTCCACCGCAGAGTTAGCGCAGTGGGAAGCCTTGTATACAGCAACTCACCTCCCTGCGTTCCAATTGCTGATCACTTGCCGCTGGTCTCCTCCTCTGCATAGCTGCTTATAAACACTCTACTTCCTGTTTAGCAGGAAGTAGAGTGTGTATAAGTGACTATGCAGAGGAGGAGATCAGTGGCAAATGATCTGCGATTGATACACAGGTAGGACAGTTGCTGTATACAACGCTTCCTGCTGCGCTAACTCTACAGCGGAGGGGGGAGCACGGAGGGCGGCCCCGGGGGGGGGGAGAAGGCAGGTCGCACTCCCCGCAGCTGACTCCACCCTTCATTATGGGGGAGCATCTACCTACCTATCTGACCTATATTGCGAGCATCTACCTATCTAACCTATACTGGGGGCATCTACCTATCTAACCTGTACTGGGTGCTCCTACCTATCTAGCCTATACTGCGGGCACCTACCTAGCTAGCTTATACTGGTGGCAACTATACTGGCTACCTATATTGGAGGCACCTACCTAACTAACCTATACTGGGGGCACCTACCTATCTAATCTATGTTGGGGGCAACTATACTGGCTACCTATATTGAATGCGCCCACCTAGCTAACCTGTACTAGGGGTACCTACCTTTCTTACTTAAACCAGGGCCATGATATCAGTTAACACCAGTGGTGCTCATCCGGATTTCGGATATCCGAGTAACCCGGATATCCAAACTTTTTTTTACCTATCCGCCCGGATTCGGATTCCAGATACCTGTGCCGAAATCCGGATAGCCATCCGCGGATATTTTGGCACATAACATGGATATCTGCGGATATTGCAGATATCCGGATCTAAAAAAGAAACCTCCTCCTCCCCACTCCTCTCTCTCTGGTCTTCCAGGGATTTGTAGTGTGTCAAAAGCAAGCTCACATACATTGGCCAGGAATCAAACCCAGGTCAACTGCTTGGAAGGCAGCTATGCTCACCACTATACCACCAACCGCACACACAGCAAAGGACAGCACTTCAAAGTCTGGAAGATTCCAGGGAAAGGGTGGGAAGGATGAAAAGCTAGGTGGCCATGCAACCATTCCTGCTAACCTAAAGCTTACTTATAGACAGTCATATGTGACACATGCCGGGTGCAGGGCTGTGAGGTGAGTCAACACATTGGCTTAAGACTTTACCAAATCCAATGCTCTAACATGGGGAAGCTTCTCTGTTTGCTGTATTTTTTGTTTTTAAGTGTGGTGTCACAGTTAACTAATCTCTTCAACCACAAGAAAGGCCCAGGAGTAGTCTTAGCTACCGTAATATCTATGTTACGGCAGGGTCCTTATAACACTTTCTCTCAGGGCCGTGCAGAGGGTCCTTAAGTGGGGGGTGCTCAAATTTAAAAAAGGGGCATGGCAACGCCTTCCCACACATGCCCACCCCCCCCCCCTCGTTTCTGGCTAGGAGGGTATTGGTTGTCATGTGGGTGCTAAATGCAGATGCTGGGTGCCATGTGGGTTCTGGGTGTAAGTACTGATTGTCATGTGGTTTCTGGCTATGGGTGGGTATCGAGTGCCATGCGGGTGTTGATTGCAAGTACTTAGTGCCATGTAAGATCTGGGTGCATGTACTGGATGTCATGTGGATGCTGGGTGCAGGTACTGGGTGTGACATGGGTGCGAATACTTGGCACCATGCCTGTACTGGGTGCTGGCTATGGGTGGGCTTTGGCTTTGGGCATCACATGGGTTTTGAATGCAGGTACTTTCGGTATGGGTACGGGTTAAGTGGGTGCTTGGTAGGAGTATCAGGCAGACTTTGTGTCTCCTTCCAACCAACTCTTTTGGTGCCACCACATTTAAATCAGCAGTGATAGGTGCCCACTGTTAGAGTGGGCACAGTGGAGCCACGGACTCACCTTTCATTACTGGGACCTCTGTCCCTCTTGATCAGCACCCAAGATTCTTTTCAGGCAAAGAAGAAGTGGTTACCAATATGCAGTGGTTGCTAAGCATTAGTAGATGCAAAACTGCAGTAAGTGCCAAGGTGCAGTGGGTGCCTAGATACAGTAGATGGTAAGATGCAAAGGATCACTTTGTGCTAAGTTGCAGTGGGTGCTGAGATGTCAAAGTACAGTCTAGTCTGTGTCAAGCTGCTGTGGGTACCAAGGTCCAGTTTGTATTAGGTGTTTATTTGCAGTGGGTGCTATGCAGTATTGGGTGCTGAATGAGTAGCATATGGTGATAAACAATAGTGGGTGCCATGTGAGTGCTAATTGGTACAGTGAGCCATGTAAGTGTTGGATATGAGTGAGTAGGGAGTGCCATGTGTGCTCTGGGTGTGTGCCATGGGAGAGTACTGAGTCTCATATGGGTTCGGACCAAGGATGGGTACTGGGTGCTATTTGGGTGCTGGCCATGGACGGGTACTAGGTGCACATAATGGCTTTGGAATTTGGTGATGTGTGAGTACTGTGCCATGTGGGTGTTGATTATGGGGGTATGTGGGTCTTAGGTGCAAATACTGAGTGCCAAGTGGGTACTGGGAGTGAGTACATGGTGACATATGGGTGATGGGTGCTGGCTAGTGGGGTATTTGTTGTCATGTGGGTGCTAAAGGCAGATGCTGGGTGCCATGTGGGTTCTGGGTGCTGGCACAGGGTGTCATGTGGATTATGGATGTATAGGTTTGTATCAACCATCATGTAGGTATTGATTGCAGGTACTCAATCCCTTGTGAGTTCTGGGTGCAAGTACTGGATGTCATATTGTGAGTGGTTCGTGTTTGTGCTGGGCACTAAGTGGAGGCTTAGTGCAACAGGAACTACTGCAGATGAAGCATGTGGGTGTTGGGTGCAGGTACTAGGTATCACATAGGTGCGAATACTTGGTGTCATGCCTGAACTGGGTGCTAGCTATGGGTGGGCATTGTGTGTTATGTGGGTTCTGAGTGCAGGTACTTTGGGTGCTAGTACTAGTTATGTGAGTGCAGATAGTGGGTGCCACGTGAAGGCGGTGTGCAGGTGTGAGTAGTGGGTGCCATGTCAGGGCTGGGTGCAAGTACTGTGCTATGTGGGTGTGAGTACTGGGTGCCAGCTATAGGGTGAAGGGGTGCAGGTACTGGGTGTTATGTGACTGTTTGATGCAAGTACTAAGTGCCATATTGAGGCCGGATGTGAGTATTGGGTGGAGGGTGCTTGGTGCAAGTACTGGGTGCTTGCTATAGTGGGGGTTACTGGTTGAGTGTAATGCGGGTGCTGAATATTGGTGGGATTGTTGTGGGTGCAAGGGGTGGGAGGTCACTATGGGTACTGCTATGAATGGCATTGTTATGATCATGTCTGCAGCATGTACTGCTGGCTGCAGTTTTACTGAAGACAAGCAGTTTTTGATGTCATTACATGCATTTGCTTGCATAGTTTGGTTTGCACTCAAACTAGTTGCTGACTCCATTTGCAGTGGCTCTGCAGTGCTGGCCAGCTCAGGATTGAATAATTACCATTCACCTGTGTGGGAATCTGCATGTCTGCTCCCATTCGGATGACCTCAGTATAAAGATCTGCTTCCTGCAGGGCTCCTTGGGCTATCATAGCTTCAGTTTAAGCCTGTCTTGCTGTTGCTTCAGCCCCAGATCGTGTTTCTTGTTCTAAAGATACTTTGCTGGTCTTGCATCATATATTGGTTCATTGCCAATATATATGCATACCAGCACGTTTGTTATTTTCCTTGTATTCGTGTTACGTTGATACATCAGTGTCGCTGATATATACGTACACGAAATGTTTATATCCTGTATTCAGTTAGTCAGCTTTCCAGCACGTTTTGGTAGTTTGCGCGTATCGTGATCACCCGTGCTGAGTTAGTTATCCTGCTCCTGGTTCTGTTTGTGGATTGCGTTCATCTCTGCGAAGAGATAACGAATCCTTCTGTATCCTGTTCTGTTACCGTTTGTGGATTGCGTTCATCTCTGCGAAGAGATAGCGAATCCTTCTGAGTCCTGTTCCCTGTATTGCTCCAGTCCTAGTCTGGTTGAACTCGATGGACGTATGTCTTTTTTCAACCAAAATAACTATGTAACTATGTAACTAGTCAGTGTTCCTGCTTATGTCATATATCGGTTCATTGCCGATATATACATATGTTAGTCAGACGTTACAAATAGTTTCATTGATAGCTGTAATTGTAATACGCTAGGAAAACATACTTATTGTATATTTGTCTGTGTTACGTTCATCTATCTTGATCCTGCTATTTCCTGACTATCCTGTCCTGTCTTTGTGAGGCACGCCATCGCTGCAAACGCATTGGCTGCCTCATTCCAGTCTGTCTTGTTGTGGACGCTTGCTGTCACTAGGTAGTGGCTAGTTAAGCAAGCGTTCATTCTGTCTACCTGTCCTGATCTCCTCAGTTCTGGTTATGCGCTCAGCGCTACTTTGCGCTGAGACGTTATCACAAAAGTATTCGTTGTGGCTGTACGGATATATGCTGGTTCTGTGCGCCACAATCTCCTATTGGAGTCAGTCCTCTCCTCCACTAAACTGGGGATATCCCGGTTCCTTGTGCTAGTGTGTATACCTCCTTCACGTCAGCTTATGCATTGCGTGCTGACCGTGGAGAATACACCACCAAGCGTGACAGGCATAGTTGCTGCTAGGGGAGGTAGAGGTCAGTGAGGTTGCTGGGGGAGGTAGAGCTCAGTGTGGGTGCTGGGGGAAGGGTAGGCCACTGTGGGTGCTGGGGGGGGGGGAGTAACTGTAGGTGCTGTGAAAGGTAGAGGTCAGTATGGGTGCTGGAGGAAAGGGAGGTCACTGTGGGTCCTTTGGGGGAGGTCACTGTTGGTCTTGGGGGAGGTAGAGGTCATTGTGGGTGCTGGAGGAAGGGGAGGTCACTATGGGTGCTGCTATGAATGGCATAATTGCTGCTAAGGGAGGTAGAAGTCAGTGTGGGTGCTGGGGGAAGGGTAGGTCACTGTGGGTGCTGTGGAAGAAAGAGATCTGTATGGGTGCTGGAGGAAGGGGAGGTCACCATGGGTCCTAGGTGGGGGGAGAGTTCAGTATGCCACACTAGGATTCCTGTCTGGACCTCTTCACTTGAAAGTGTCCCAGGCGGGGGCGGAGCTTCCTGCGGGTGGGTGGGGCTTATCGCGGTTGGGGCGGAGCTTATTTTTCCATCGAGAGGGGCCTTTTTTGAAGGTTTTAAAAAGAGGGGGGTGCCTGGGCACCCAGAGCACCCCCCTCTGCACATGCCTGGCTCCCCTGCTGGGAGGGGAGCCAGAATGTGTGACTTCTTCTCAAATAAATTGGTTCTGCCATCCTGCTTATCAACTATATCTGATAGATGGGCCATCAGCACAGCTTGAAGCCAGGGACACTCTGCAGCAGGCTCTTGCCATTTGGTGGAAGGAGGGAAAGAAAAAAATAAACCCAGGAATGTCAGTTCTGATTCCTGTAATGGCTGCACAAATTTAGCCAGAAAGCGATCAGAAATTGGACTGTGCGGATCCTTCCAATTCGCCCGAGTTTCTCACGGCTGTTTTTTCTTTTCCTCCTCTTCCTTTTTTTTTTCTTTCCCCACAGATATCTGTAACTTTTACTCTTCCACGTGGTATCTCATTACATCTCACCTAACTGGATATATCCCTTCCCACTATAGACTAGTGAGGATTTCCACTATAGGCTTAACCAGAGGCAATTACTCTCTGGCCGTGATGAGTTTAATACCCAACCCGTTACCTCTTCCCGTTAAGAACGAGGATTTCCCTAGGAGTTATCCAACTGCCTGCATACAGATGATAAGTCCTCTTCTCAGCCTATTGGTGACAATAACCTATGCAACCTGAGGTGTAATCAATCCCAGCCTCACCTCAGCTATGCAGTACAAGGGACTGCTCAGACAAGATTAGGATCAAGTGCAGAGGCTGCACAGTATACAGGTAGCACATAAGTGAGGATTTCCACATTTCCTACAGACGTCTCTTCCCACTATTCACAGATAGTGAGAATTGCCGTATTTACAAGTTCTTTCCACTAGATGATATAGCCAGTTAAACTATATAGACAAATACAATTGAAATCCAAAGTTTACAATAGTTTACTTCCCGACTGGTTCGGAGTGCCACCTTACAACCAAACCTTCTCTGGCAATTGCGCTCCAGGTACAGCACCAAGTGTGTCAGATTTTAGCTAAGTGCAAGGTATCTGCTTACCTGTTGTGCACATTCACACTGGTAGCTTGTCCCTAGTTCGCTGGACCAGATAGGCATTGGGTGTCAGGCTGGACCCTCCTGGCTGGCACGCCAAACTGTTGTGAAATACCACAAATTGATGTCTTGGAAGTAAAGTATTGATTTATTTACTGTACAGGAGACTAAATATTGTCTGCCGAGGAAGGCTCGGAACAGAAGTTATATACTCCAAATTACACATTACAATCATTCCTCCTACCAATAACCTGATTGGATCCTCACAAAATCTCTAAGTTAACTATTGGAATACAGCATACAGCATAAATGAATACATGAATACATATTAATATTTAAGTGGATGAGATCAGGCAGTCGTTAATTATTATTAGAGGTATATGCTTCATCAGTAGCTTGTTTAATTTAAGGCTGGTTTGACTGGTGAGATTCACACAGCACTATCCTTATCTACAAGACAGACAAATTATCCCTAATAGCACATTCCAAACCCATGAAACCATGTGAAAGAAGAGAACTAGTCTTATAAGAATAAATGTATAAAGCAAAGGGAGTGTGGCAAAATGGCTTACAGGTGGCCATTTTATTTATCAATTTTACTTCACTGTCATCTGAGGCAGACACACACAAAAATTTCCACACCGCTGAGCCCTGGGATGATGGCACTTTGGTGGTGGTGGCAGCCGCTGACCTTGAAGGGCATGTTGACTGGCTGTCCATAGGTGGCGATACATGCCGCCAGACACTGACACGAGCTGTTTTTGAGGACGAGCTCCCCCTGCTTCTTTCAGCAACTCTTCTCCTCCTACTCCTCTCTGACTCCCCCTCTGAACTTTCCCCCTGTTCATCTTGTCTATTGGGAACCCACGTAACATGCATGGCAGTATCATCATCATAATCATTCTCCACAGCTTCGCTTACATTAGACACCTCCAAAACTGCACCAACAACAGGTACTTCATCATCCTCACACCTTACGTCCATACTGATGCCTAACTCAGACATATGAGGTGGTCTAACATGCTTAGCACCTTCATCTTGTAACAATAATGGCTGTGAATCAGTTAATTCCCCACCAAATAACTCCTGCGAACTGTCAAATGGAGCGGATGTGATGCTAGGAGTAGCAGTGGTGGCTGCCGGCTGAGTATTAAGTGGGGTGCCAGAATCAGAGCAGGAGGAGGAAGATAGGTCATGGTTCCGTGCGAAAGCTGAGGAAGATGAGGTGTTCTGTGTTAAATAGTCAACTATGTCCTGACAATGGTATAATACAATGTGCAGTCACACAGATGCAGTGAAATGTACTGACTGCTGGTATAATACAATGTGCAGTCACACAGATGCAGTGAACGGTATGCACTGACTGCTGATATAATACAATGAGGCCCTGCTGACTGCTGTATAATGATGAGACAAATACAATTGAAATCCTATAATGAGAATCTGTTATGGAGGACAAGTCTGCCATCCTTTCAAGTGAAAGGTATTCACTGATTGGTATAATACAATATGCAGTCACACAGATGCAGTGAAAGGTACTGACTGCTGGTACAATACAATGTGCAGTCACACAGATGCAGTGAAAGGTATATGCTGACTGCTGGTATAATACAATGTGCAGTCACACAGATGCAGTGAAAGGTACTGACTGCTGGTATAATACAATGTGCAGTCACACAGATGCAATGAAAGGTATGCACTGACTGGTATATAAAACATTGTGCAGTCACACAGATTCAGTGAAAGGTATGCAGTGACTGGTATAATACAGTGTGCAGACACACAGATGCAGTGAAAGGTATGCAGTGACTGGTATAATATGATGTGCAGTCACAGATTTAGTGAAAGGTATGCACTGACTGGTATATAAAACAGTGTGCAGTCACACAGACGCAGTGAAAGGTATGCAGTGACTAGAGATGGCCCGAACGGTTCGCTGGCGAACGGATCCCGGCGAACTTCCGGTTTTTCGCAATCGCGGAGAACCGCAAACTTTTACGGAAGTTCGGTTCACCCCCATAATGCACCATTAGGGTCAACTCTAGTTTGCTTAGCAGCAGGCAGGCAATTAGCTAGGGGGAGGGATTAGCTGTAACAGGAAGTAATAAATTAAACAGGAAGTGTAGGCCGAAGCCCTAATCTTGGTGGAGGGCTGATTCACTTCACTGCTGGGAATTGTGAGCACTGATTATAATACATTGCTGGTGTTTGTAAATTGTGTTTTGCTGCTGTGATATCTGGTGGCTTGTGCATTGCGGTTCATCTGATATCTAGCAGCAAGTGTCAGTTTTTAAAAGTACATTTTTTTTCTTTTTCCCTCTAGTTTGCTTAGCAGCAGGCAGGCAAATAGCTAGGGGGAGGGATTAGCTGTAACAGGAAGTATTTGGACAGCTTCAGAACTCAGTACCTGAGCTTGCTTAGTCTGTGGCTTGCTCACTAAATGGCTTTGACACAAGTGGCATAGGCGTTAAAAACAGGCGTTACAACACAGGCACAAAGAGAGAGGCGAGAGGAAGCAGGTAAGGACTTAAAAAAAAACCAAAAAAAAACCCTTCAACCAATATTGCGTTTTTTTGCATTGGTTAGAAAGTGCTAGGCACGTTCTGGTGTAGTCTTTAAGTTTTGAGGACTCCACCCCCGCTTCACTCACTCCCCAGCTTCACTCACTCTCCCCCTCCTCCACCCCAGCTTCACTCACTCCCCAGCTTCACTCACTCTCCCTCTCCTGCTCCCCAGCTTCACTCACTCCCCAGCTTCACTCACTTCCCCGCTTCACTAACTCTCCCCCTCCACCACCCCAGCTTCACTCACTCCCCAGCTTCACTCACTCTCCCTTTCCTCCTCCCCCGCTTCACTCACTCTCCCGTTTCATCTTTTACCACCACAGTTTACTTTAAATAACTTTCCCCACACAATAGTCATCATGTTGGACTATGCAGTACAGTGTACATCCTGCAACATGTGCCTTGATCAGCAGATTGAGGGTGTTTACTGTTGCCCTGGGTGTGTGCATGTTGCTCAGTTAGAGGCGGAAGTCGCAGAGCTAAATAAGCATCTCGCAACACTGAGACGCATACACAACAAGGAGAAGAGCTTGGATCTCACGATCCAGACGCTGGATGGAACCGTTGATGATGAGGTGGGTGGAGTACAGTTTGAGCAAGAAGCAGAGGTAGCCGCTAGTTGGGTCACAGTTAGAAGGGGTAGGGGAAAAAGTGGCAGGGAGACTAGTCCCGAGTTGTCCCTCCCTAATAAGTATGCTTGTTTGCGTAATATTGGGGAGGATGATTCTGGAGTAGCAATGCTGCAGCAGGATGTGCCCCTTAGGAACCAAGGGGCAGACTGCTGCAACGAGAAAGGGAATAGGAGTGCAGCTAAGGCTAGACAGGTACTGGTGGTAGGGGATTCAATTATTAGGCACACAGATAGGGTAATCTGTCGAAGAAACCGTGAATGCCGTACAGTCTGTTGTCTCCCGGGTGCTCGGGTTCGGCATGTAGCGGAAAGAATTGACAGATTATTAGGTGGGGCTGGGGAAGACCCGGCTGTCATGGTACACATTGGCACCAATGACAAAGTTAGTGGGAGATGGAAGGTCCTCAAAAATGATTTTCAGGTACTTGGAGATAAACTTAAAGCAAGGACCTCCAAGGTGGTGTTCTCTGAAATACTGCCAATGCCACGTGCTACATCTGAGAGACAGGGGGAGCTTAGGGAGTTAAATAAGTGGCTGAGAAATTGGTGTAGGAAGGAGGGGTTTGGGTTCCTGGAGAACTGGGCAGACTTTGCAGTCGGCTACAGGTTCTACAGCAGGGATGGGCTGCACCTTAATGGGGAGGGGGCAGCTGCATTGGGGGAGAAGATGGCTGAATGGTTGGAGGAGATTTTAAACTAGGATCTGGGGGAAGCCGGGAGGATAAAGTCTCAATACGTAGACAAGATAAGGTAAAAAGACAGTGGGAGCCTAACATTATGGGGGGTGTAGAGGGGGGTGAGGACAGTGTAAAGATTAAGGAGGTTGGTAAAACTTCAAGTAGCCCATTTCATGTAAACAAAATTGGTAAATGTGGTGGTAAAAATATAAAGTGCATGGTAACCAATGCTCGGAGCCTTGCAAATAAAATAGACGAACTAGAGTTCATTCTGAATGACAAAGGCTATGACATTGTGGGAATAACCGAGACATGGATGGATGAAAGCCATGACTGGATAGCTAATTTAGAGGGATACAATGGGCCTGATTCACAAAGCGGTGCAAACTTTTTCGCGGACTTTTGCGCGCGCAATTTGCCGTGATTCGCGCGATCACTGACTTTTGCGCGCGCAATTTGCCGCGAATCGCGGCAAATTGCGGGCGCAAAAGTCCACGAAAAAGTTTGCACCGCTTTGTGAATCAGGCCCAATGTGTTTAGGAAGTATAGAACAGGGAAAAAAGGTGGAGGAGTTTGTCTCTTTGTTAAGAATTCTTTTACAGCTGTCCTCAATGATGAGATGGAGGAAGATTGCGAAGATGTGGAGTCCGTTTGGGAAAATATTCATGGTGGAAATAAAAGTTGCCAATTGCTTATTGGGGTAAGCTACAGGCCACCTCTTATTAATGAAGCTGCAGAACTGCGATTACTATAGCAGATTGAAAAAGCTGCAAGTAAAAATGAGGTCATAGTTATGGGCGACTTCAACTTTCCAGACATTGACTGGAGTATTGAGGCTACCCATTCTGGTAAAAGCAGCAGATTTCTGGCAGCACTACAGGACAATTACTTGACTCAAATGGTAACGGAACTAACTAGGGGGGATGCGTTACTGGATCTGATCATTTCCAATACAGGGAGTGCAGAATTATTAGGCAAGTTGTATATTTGAGGAATAATTGTATTATTAAACAACAACCATGTTCTCAATGAACCCAAAAAACTCATTAATATCAAAGCTGAATATTTTTGAAAGTAGTTTTTAGTTTGTTTTTAGTTTTAGCTATTTTAGGGGGATATCTGTGTGTGCAGGTGACTATTTTTATTATTAGGCAACTTAACAAAAAACAAATATATACCCATTTCAATTATTTATTTTTAACAGTGAAACCAATATAACATCTCAACATTCACAAATATACATTTCTAACATTCAAAAACAAAACAAAAACAAATCAGTGACCATAGCCACCTTTCTTTGCAAGGACACTCAAAAGCCTGCCATCCATGGATTCTGTCAGTGTTTTGATCTGTTCACCATCAACATTGCGTGCAGCAGCAACCACAGCCTCCCAGACACTGTTCAGAGAGGTGTACTGTTTTCCCTCCTTGTAAATCTCACATTTTATGATGGACCACAGGTTCTCAATGGGGTTCAGATCTGGTGAACAAAGAGGCCATGTCATTAGTTTTTCTCTTTTATACCTTTTCTTGTCAGCCACGCTGTGGAGTACTTGGACGCGTGTGATAGAGCATTGTCCTGCATGAAAATCATGTTTTTATTGAAGGATGCCAGAAACTGGCAGTAGGACTGGGAGTTGAGCTTGACTCCATCCTCAACCTGAAAAGGCCCCACAAGCTCATCTTTGATGATACCAGCCCAAACCAGTACTCCACCTCCACCTTGCTGGCGTCTGAGTCGAACTGGAGCTCTCTGCCCTTTACCAATCCAGCCACGGGCCCATCCATTAGTGTTGGGCGAACACCTAGATGTTCGGGTTCGCGAACGTTCGCCGAACATTGCCGCGATGTTCGGGTGTTCGCGCCGAACTCCGAACATAATGGAAGTCAATGGGGACCCGAACTTTCGTGCTTTGTAAAGCTTCCTTACATGCTACATACCCCAAATTTGCAGGGTATGTGCACCTTGGGAGTGGGTACAAGAGGAAAAAAAATATTTGAAAAAGAGCTTATAGTTTTTGAGAAAATTGATTGTAAAGTTTCAAAGGAAAAACTGTCTTTTAAATGTGGAAAATGTCATGTTTCTTTGCACAGGTAACATGCTTTTTGTCGCTATGCAGTCATAAATGTAATACAGAGAAGAGGTTCCAGGAAAAGGGACCGGTAACGCTAACCCAGCACCAGCAGCAGCACACGTGATGGAACAGGAGGAGGCGCAGGAGGAGAAGGCCACGCTTTTTGAGACACAACAACCCAGGCTTTGCATGAGGACAAGAAGCGTGCGGATAGCATGCTTTGTACCGCCATGCAGTCATAAATGTAATAAAGATAAGAGGTTCCATAAACAGGGACCGGAAACGCTAACCCAGCAGCAGCACACGTGATGTAACAGGAGGAGGCACAGGAGGAGAAGGCCACGCTTTGAGACACAACAACCCAGGCCTTGCATGAGGACAAGAAGCGTGCAGATAGCATGCTTTGTACCGCCATGCAGTCATAAATGTAATAAAGATGAGAGGTTCCATAAACAGGGACCGGCAACGCTAACCCAGCAGCAGCAGACGTAATGGAACAGGAGGAGGCGCAGGAGGAGAAGGCCACGCTTTTAGACACAACAACTCAGGCCTTGCAGGAGGACAAGAAGCGTGCGGATAGCATGCTTTTTACCGCCATGCAGTCATAAATGTAATAAAGATGAGAGGTTCCATAAACAGGGACCGGCAACGCCAACCCAGCAGCAGCAGCAGCAGCACACGTGATGGAACAGGAGGAGGCGCAGGAGGAGAAGGCCACGCATTCATCGGACTGGTTATCTGGCAGTTCTGTGCGTAGTGTCGCTGCCGGTTGTGTCAGCTTTGTGCCCACTGGCTCCTTGTAACTGGCTGAGGACTCGGACCTCGTGCGTGATGTGCTGGTGCTGCTTAACCCACTGCTGGACGCTTGAGAGGTCATCCAAGTAATTATCTGGTCCTGTTCTTTTGGATTTGTGACCTAGACAACATGGGCGGTATTGAGTGGGTTTTCTTGGGTGCTCCCCTGTGGCCTGTCTGTGAACCGTCAGGGGAAACACCTCTTCCCTTGCCCCTCCCTCTTTCACCGGATTTCTTCCTCATTTCACTTATCCTTAAAGTACACGCTGACTGGCAGCAGTACAGTGGCAGTACAGAAATGCTATACAGTGGTGGGTGAGCGGTGTACCACTATTCCCAGCAGCGACACAGAGCACAATGCTATACAGTGGTGGGTGAGCGGTGTACCACTATTCCCAGCAGCGACACAGAGCACAATGTTATACAGTGGCGGGTGAGCGGTGTACTACTGTTCCCAGCAGACACAGAGTGGCAGTAAACACAATGCTATATAGTGTGGCTGAGCGAGGTACACAGAGTGGCAGTAAACACAATGCTATATAGTGTGGCTGAGCGAGCGGTGTACTACTATTCCCAGCAGACACAGAGTGGCAGTAAACAGAATGCTATATAGTGTGGCTGAGCGAGGTACACAGAGTGGCAGTAAACACAATGCTATATAGTGTGGCTGAGCGAGCGGTGTACTACTATTCCCAGCAGTGACACAATGACTGGGGGGACCCTGGCTAGCGTGGCTGGAGCGCGAACTACCCTGCCTGCCTACCCAAAGCTAAACCCACAGACAAATGGCGGAGATATGACGTGGTTCGGGTATTTATTTACCCGAACCACGTGACAGTTCGGCCAATCAGAGCGCGTTCGGGTCCGAACCACGTGACCCGTTCGGCCAATCACAGCGCTAGCCGAACGTTCGGGGAACGTTCGGCCATGCGCTCTTAGTTCGGCCATGCGGCCAAACGGTTTGGCCGAACACCATCAGGTGTACGGCCGAACTCGAACATCACCCGAACAGGGTGATGTTCTGCAGAACCCGAACAGTGGCGAACACTGTTCGCCCAACACTACCATCCATCTGGCCCATCAAGACTCACTCTCATTTCATCAGTCCATAAAACCTTAGAAAAATCAGTCTTAAGATATTTCTTGGCCCAGTCTTGACGTTTCAGCTTGTGTGTCTTGTTCAGTGGTGGTCGTCTTTCAGCCTTTCTTACCTTGGCCATGTCTCTGAGTATCGCACACCTTGTGCTTTTGGGCACTCCAGTGATGCAGCTCTGAAATATGGCCAAACTGGTGGCAAGTGGCATCTTGGCAGCTGCACGCTTGACTTTTCTCAGTTCGTGGGCAGTTATTTTGCACCTTGGTTTTTTCACACGCTTCTTGCGACCCTGTTGACTATTTTGAATGAAACACTTGATTGTTCGATGATCACGCTTCAGAAGCTTGGCAATTTTAAGAGTGCTGCATCCCTCTGCAAGATATCTCACTATTTTTGACTTTTCTGAGCCTGTCAAGTCCTTCTTTTGACCCATTTTGCCAAAGGAAAGGAAGTTGCCTAATAATTATGCACACCTGATATAGGGTGTTGATGTCATTAGACCACACCCCTTCTCATTACAGAGATGCACATCACCTAATATGCTTAATTGGTAATAGGCTTTCGAGCCTATACAGCTTGGAGTAAGACAACATGTACAAAGAGGATGATGTGTGTGTAGATGGTGGAGCACTTCCTCAAATACACGTCTGGATGTGCCTCGGTGAAGCCAGCCGCACTCTGGCTCATATACCGTAGTAAAAGGTAGAACCGGCACCGTCCAACGATGGTTCATAGACGGCTAAGCTTGAGAAAGGGGCAGTTGCCCTGAAACGTTGCTGTTATGGCTGTTCATTGATTTCCTGCAAATAAAAGAGATTATATTTACCTTGGATGGTGCCGGTTCTACCTTTTACTAAAGAAGATGATGTGGTCAAAATATTCATTTGCCTAATAATTCTGCACTCCCTGTAGACCAGATAATGTATCAAATGTGCAGGTTCAAGAACATTTGGGAAATAGTAATCACAACATGATAACGTTTGATAGGCCACGGGGCAGCGGGACCACTAAAACTATGAATTTTAGAAAAGCAAAGTTCAATCAACTTAGGCAGGCACTAAATTTGGTGAACTGGGATAATGTATTACAAGGGGAGGACACTGAAGGGAAATGGAAAGCTTTTAAATTTATTCTCAATCAATATTGTAGTATGTATATCCCATATGGAAACAAAATGTTTAGGAATAAAAAAAAAGGCCTCTATGGATGAATAGAAAGGTTAGAGATAAAATGAAGAGGAAAAAGAATGCCTATAAGGTTCTAAAACAGGAGGGGACCGAGGCTGCACTAAGCAATTATAAGGAGTGCAATAAAAATTGTAAAAAATAAATTAGGCTGGCAAAGATCGAAGCTGAAAATCAAATCGCTAGGGATATCAAATCTAACCCAAAAAAGTTTTACAAGTACATCAACTCAACGGTGGATGACCAAGGTAAGGCAGAGTTATTGAATGCTTTCTTTGCTTTTGTTTTCACAAAGGAAACAGCACTGTTGCAAAATCAAATTACAGATGCAGAAGAGTCTCAATCTTCCAACTGTAATATTAAATACTTAACGCAGGAAGAAGTGAAGGCAAGACTAAATAAATTAAAAATAGACAAGGCACCTGGCCTGGGTGGCATGCATCCTCAGGTCCTAAGGGAATTAAGTTCAGTTATAGATAAACCCCTTTATCTTATCTTTTGTGACTCTCTTTCAACTGGCAGAGTCCCAGTGGATTGGCGTACAGCCCACATTTTCCCATTATTTAAGAAGGGCAAAAAATCAGATCCAGGAAATTATAGACCTGTAAGCTTAACATCAGTTGTATGCAAACTATTTGAGGGGTTACTAAGAGATACTATACATGACTTCATAGTAGAAAATAATCTTATTTCTCAGCATCAACATGGGTTTACTAAAGACAGGTCCTGTTTGACTAACATGCTCGGCTTTTATGAGGTAGTGAACGCTAATGTAGATATTGGGAATGCTGTAGATGTGATATACTTGGACTTTGCAAAGGCCTTTGACACTGTTCCACACAAAAGTCTGGTGCAAAAGTTGAGGATGCAAGGACTGGGGAAGAGTCTGTGTGCATGGATAGGGAACTGGCTAATGGACAGAAAACAAAGAGTTATGTTCAATGGATCATACTCAAAATGGGAGACTGTTAGCAGTGGGGTCCCACAGGGGTCTGTACTGGCTCCAGTGCTTTTCAATTTATTTATTAATGACCTAGTAGATGCAGTAGTGAGCAATGTTGCTATTTTTGCAGATGATACAAAATTGGGCAGAATCATCAACTCTCAGGAAGATAGTGTCATATTGCAACAGGATCTGGATAGGATAGCTAAATGGGCACATACATGGCAGATGAAATTCAATGTTGAAAAATGTAAAGTCATGCATTTTGGTCGTACCAATGGTCTAGCACCATACAAAATAAATGGGATACAGTTGGGGACATCAAACTTGAAGAAGGACTTAGGAGTACTCATCGACAACAAGTTAAATAATCATACTCAATGCCAAGCCGCTGCAGCTAAAGCTAACAAAATTTTGTGATGCATTAAAAGGGAAATAAAAACTTGAGGTGCTAGCATAATATTGCCCCTGTTTAACTCTCTAGTAAGGCCACATCTGGAATATGGAATTCAGTTCTAGGCACCACATTACAAAAAAGATATTGCAGTTTTAGAGCAGGTACAGAGACGAGCAACAAAATTGATACGTGGGATGGAAGGTCTTACTTACCAAGAAAGGTTAGATAAACTGGGTTTATTTAGTCTAGAGAAAAGACGCCTTAGAGGGGATCTAATTAACATGTATAAATACATCAGAGGGCAATATAATAGCTTGGCGGATGAGCTTTTTGTCCCTAGGCCTTCTCAGAGGACTAGAGGACATGATCTGCGCATGGAGGAAAAATGTTTTAGCCATTTATTTAGCAAAGGGTTCTTTACAGTAAGAGTGATTAAGATGTGGAATGCATTGCCACAGGAAGTCGTTATGGCAAACTCTATACCTGCATTTAAAGGGGGCTTAGATGCTTTCCTTGCGTTGAAAGACATCCATGGCTACAATTACTAGGTAATGCCCAATGATGTTGATCTAGGGATTTTATCTGATTGCCATCTGGAGTCGGGAAGGACATTTTTTCCCTTTTGGGGCTAATTGGACCATGCCTTGTAAGGGTTTTTTCGCCTTTCTCTGGATCAACAGTGATATGTGAGGGAGTAGGCTGGTGTTGTACTTTGTTCTCTGGTTGAACTTGATGGACGTATGTCTTTTTTCAACCAAAAAAACTAAGTAACTTTGACCCTCTACATCACAGTCAGCAGGCACATTGTAGCCAATCAGACTACACTCCCTCCTGGAGCCACTCCCCCCCTTATAAAAGGCAGGCACCGCCGCCCATTATACTCACTCATGTGCCTGCAGTAAATAGAGAAGGGACAGCTGCTGCAGACTCTCTCATTGGGAAAGATTAGTTAGGCTCTTGTAGGCTTCTTAGATTGCTCCTTGCTGATTCTTATTGCTAAAATAGCACCCCACAACAGCTCTTTTGAGAGCTAATCTTGTTCTTGTGATCTATTTTTTTTTCTGTGTGTCCCACTGACACTTGTGTTCCATAGACAGCCTTGATAATTCATACTGTGTGTGTGTCACTGCCAGGCCCAGCACATTCAGTGACTACCTGTGTGTGTGACAGGTGCACATTGTAATACCCAGTGTCACAGGACCCCTCGTGGCCGGACCGCAAACTGCCTTCCAATCGGTTTCAGCACACAGACCATGCAAGCTGTGGTCGCGATCGTGCGCAGAAACCGCTGGAATTTGGGCAGCAGACCGATTAGGAGGGAGCCTGTGAGTTACGGTAATTACAAATTACACACTATTTCAGGGTATAACTGCCAACACCTCTGTTTCCTGAGACAGAGGAACTCACTGACTGGCTGAGCCTAGATCTACAAATAAAAACAGTTAAACACACTCTATTCTGTCTAGCTAGCAACAATACAATGGTAGCGTCTCTTCAGAAGTCAGGGTTCCGTTTGTGCGGCTGAATAGCAGGGTAGTTCAATCAATAAAATGTCGATAGCGTCGGTTTATTAAAAATGCAATATAAATAATTAATATATACAGAAAATCATTAAAATCAACAATTATGGAGACAAATTGATAACACAGTATAGAAAATAAAAATGGAGAAAGCGGATACTTAAAGTGGCTGCCAGCCGCATGGTTCTCTGGCTGGCTTGATCAGGTGATGGTACACAGGGGAGGACTGAATTGCCCGGGCAGCTCATTTACTTTTAATGGAGCTGCGTTCAGAGGCGGGCTTCCAGAGTCGGCCCCCGGGCTGGACTATGGTAATCACATCTGGGCAGGGCCTTTCACAAGCCCCATAACCCTGACATTTTCTCTCGGCCGACCTACGTGGCTGACACACAAATAATAATTACTTATTATCGATCCCCAGAACCTACCGATTAATATGATACCTTGGATGCGGGTGTTAGGGCGTATGGTTCCCGAGGGGTCCATAACTCCTTAACCGAACAAGGTATGATTATGATTTCTATACCACGATGTTAGTCAAATTTTAGCGAATCCGAATACACTACTCCCACCTCTGGGTGACACTCAGTTTTCCTTTAATAAGCAGAAATCATAAATCACATGCATCCTATCCCTTTTGAATAATGGAGACGCTTTGTCTGGGTAGTCTGATCTCCTGCTGGGTTTAGCTTCCTTGGCTCTGAAAAGATTCCTGGTTGGTTAATTAACATCTGAGTGTGAGATCAGCTTGAACAAACTCTGAGTTTTACCCCTCTGGCTTAATTAGCAAGTCACAGGGCCAGGTTTCATGAAAAGAACTCTGCTAACTAACTCCTATGAAGACAGCAGAGACCCCCCAGGCTGGACTGCCTGGTATCCACAGACATAAGATTCTGATTTGGCAGCGCAACGACAATCGAGGCAGGAAACCAATTGCGATTGCGTTTTCTGGTCTGACGGCTTGTCCGTCACACCCAGTACTGCATATACCTACTTACCTGTTGTTCACAGTGCACCCACCTACCTGCATGAGCTGAGCGCACGCAGTGTCACTGTGCCTGTCCGCTACCTGTCTGTGTGTGTGTGACAGGTGCACATTGTAATACCCAGTACTGCATATACCTACCTACCTGTTGTTCACAGTGCACCCACCTACCTACATGAGTTGAGCGCATGCAGTGTCACTGTGCCTGTCTGCTACCTGTCTGTGTGTGACAGGTGCACATTGTAATACCCATTACTGCATCTACCTACCTGTTGTGTTCAGTGCACCCACCACATCACTGCATATACCTACCTGTTGTGTTCAGTGCACCCACCTATGTACGTGAGTGCACACAGTGTGATATGCCACTCCGTGCATACCTGTTAACTGCACCTGTGTGACTGCACATTGTATTAGTCAAGTCAGTGCATACCTTTCACTTCATCCCCCCGATATGGACACAACGGACAAAACAGGCAGAGGTAGAGGCAGACCCAGAGGAAGGCCACCTGGCAGGTCTGTGCAAGGTCGTGTTGATGTGATTTCGTGTGGCCCTCGACCAAAGTACAGTGCTCAGAAGAAGGCACGTCCCATCAACTCCCAAGATTGTCAGGACGTGGTTGACTATTTAACACAGAACACCTCATCTTCCGCAGCCACCAGCGCTACTACAAGCACCACATCTGTTGCATTTGACACTTCACAGGAGGTAATTGGTGGGGAATTAACTGATTCACAGCCATTATTGTTACAACCTGATAAAGGCGCTAAGAAAGTTACACTACCTCATATGTCTGAGTTAGGCGGCAACAATATGGACGTAACGTGTGAAGATGATGAAGTACCTGCTGTTGGTGCAGTTTTGGAGGTGGCTGAGGCAAGCGAAGCTGAGCAGGATGATTATGATGATGACGATGATACGGATCCCACGTATGTTCCCAATAGAGGAGAGGAACAGGGGGACAGTTCAGAGGGAGAGTCAGAGAGGAGTAGGAGGAGACGAGTTGCTGAAAGAAGCAGGGGGAGCTCGTCATCAGAAACAGCTGGTGGCAGTGTCCGGCGGCATGTATCGCCACCTATGTACAGCCAGCCAACATGCCCTTCAACGTCAGCTACTGATGCCACATAGTGCCATCACCGCAGGGGGGCTCTTCGGTTTGGAAATTTTTGTGTGTCTGCCTCAGATCGGAGCAATTCCATCTGTTCTCTCTGCCTCCAAAAATTGAGCCGTGGAAAGGCCAACACTCACGTAGGGACAAGTGCCTTACGAAGGCACATGGAGAAAAGGCACAAACTGCAATGGGAAAAGCACTTGAGCAAAAGCAGCACACAAAAGAAAAGCCACCCTCCTTCTCCTCTTCCTCCTTCAGGTGAGCATCTTCAGCCGGTTTCTCCCTTGCACCTTCACAGCCACCCTTCTCCACTCCGCCTCTGCCCTTGAGCGGTTCCTGCTCCTCTGCCCACAGCAGCCAGGTGTCCGTGAAGGAAATCTTTGAGCGGAAGAAGCCAATTTTTGCCAGTCACCCACTTGCCCGGTGTCTGACAGCTCATGTGGCGGAATTGTTAGCTCGCCAGCTGTTACCATGCAAGCTGGTGGACTCTGAGGCTTTCCATAAATTTGTGGCCATTGGGACACCGCAGTGGAAGATACCAGGACGCAATTATTTCTCTAAAAAGGCGCTACCCAAACTGTACCGTGAAGTTAAGAGGCAAGGGGTGTCATCTCTGGCACACAGCGCTGGGTCAAGGGTCCACCTGACCACGGATGCCTGGTATGCCAAGCACAGTCAGGGCCGCTACATTACTTACACAGCCCATTGGGTCAACCTGGTGACCGATGGCAAGCAGGGAGTACGTGGCTGTGCAGCGGACCAACTTGTGACACCTCCACGGCTTGCAGGCAGGCCTCCTGCCACCTCCTCTCCTCCTGCTACTTCCTCTTCGCTGTCATCCTCCTCCTCCTCCTTGGCTGAGTGGCAGTTCAACTCTACTGGTGCAGCAATCTTCACTCCAGCTACACAGCCCATCTCCCCAGGGCCTATGCTGCATGCCAGGTACGACGGTGTCACGCCATCTTAGACATGTCTTGCCTCAAAACAGAGAGTCACACTAGAGCAGCTCTCCTGGCTGCTCTTAACAAACAGGTGGATCAGTGGCTGACCCCGCACCGGCTGGAGATCGGCAATGTGGTGTGTGACAACGGCAGCAATCTCCTTTCCGCTTTGAATGTGGGAAAGCTGACACATGTACCCTGCATGGCACATGTGCTGAATTTAGTCATTCAAAGATTTGTTTCAAAGCACCCAGACTTAGAGGACATCGTGAAGCAGGCCAGGAAGTTATGTGGGCATTTCAGGCAGTCTTACATGGCCATGGCACGCTTTGCGGACCTTCAGAGAAACAACTTGCCGGTGAGAAGCTTGATATGTGATAGCCCGATGTGACGCCGGGCGACGCCCAGTCGGCCAAAACGCAATTGCGGTCGCTTTGCGACACAAATCGTTAAACCAAGATTTGATGTGTAGTCTCCCTCTGCCTAGGAACAGCTGGGGGATTTGTCTTAGCTGAGTAAAAGCCTGGGGGGAGGTGTTAATTAGCTTGGACATATTCCCTGTGGAAGGCAAAATAACATGGAGGCATGAATTCCCTTTTCTGTTCTGGGAACCAGGTGACACCTAGATGTTAATTAGCCTAAGCCTTTCATAACAGGGAGAGCCAGGAAGCTAATCACAGCAGGGGGCTATTCAAAACCTGCTTCCACTCCAGACTAAATGGCACCGAGCACGGGCCATAAGAAAGCATGGGTGGTAGGATTTCCTGTCGGTATACGAAAACCGTATATCGCACAGCTATGATATTCATATAGTCTTGTTCGGTAAAATCTGGCCATCGTGTTGATATGAAATTCATTGTGATGGCACATCCGGTTATTGAGATATAAATCTTCTCAGAAACCTGATCCGCTGCACTAGCCATGTCTGATATCATATTAATCGGTAGGTTCTGGGGATCGATAATATGTAATTATTATGGCTATGTGAAGTTGGCCCCCCTACAATCAGCACAAATAAAAGTTCTAGCATGTTTGGTTAGTGCTACGTTTGTGCCCGTTTGTGCCGCAAAAATAAACATTTGTGCTGCTTTTGTTTTAAAGATAATAGCAATTATCTTTTTCCAAACGATGACATCACCCAGCCCCCCTACAAAGGCGCACGGACACAAAAGTGGTGTCGTTGGTTAGTGCTGGGTTTGTGCTCATTTGTGCTGCAAAAAATCACTGTTCTATCTGTTATCGTTTTTGAGATATTAAAGGTTTTTTATAAAGGTCAAAAGTTCACCCAGCCCCCCTACAACAGCGTACAGACACGAAAGTGATGTCGTTGGTTAGTGCTGGGTTTGTGCTCATTTGTGCTGCAAAAATCACCGTTCTATCTGTTATCGTTTTTGAGATATTAAAGGTTTTTTATAAAGGTCAAAAGTTCACCCAGCCCCCCTACAACAGCGTACAGACACGAAAGTGATGTCGTTGGTTAGTGCTGGGTTTGTGCTCATTTGTGCTGCAAAAATCACTGTTCTATCTGTTATCGTTTTGAGATATTAAAGGTTTTTTATAAAGGTCAAAAGTTCATCTAGCTTCATTCACTCCACTATTGAGATGTTTCTGGTTTATTTAATGCACAGATAATGCCCGGTTAACAAGATAGGGACTGTAGGTTCATTCTTCTATGTCCCCACCTCTGTTTGTACCCCCTCTGTGTGCCTCTGCTTGTGGACCCTCCCCCCCTCCTGTGCTCTGTAACCCCTCTCTGTCTCTGTTTGTACCCCTGTCCCTCTGTACCTACTCTGTGCCTTTGGTTTTTACACCCTGTGCCTCTGTCTGTACCCCTCTGTGCCTCTATTTGTACCCCTGTGCTTCTGTTTGTACCCACTTGCCTCTTTTTGTGCTCCCTGTGCTTCTTTTTGTACCTCCTGTACCTCTGGTGCCCCCCTGTGCCTCTGTACCTTTGTTTGTACCCACTATGCCTCTTTTTGTACTCCCTGTGCCTTTGTTTTTACACCCCGGTGCCTCTTTGTCCAATTTGTCCACTTGCCGCATGCACCCTTTTTTCCTGCACCCTAATCCCCCGGTTAACGAACAAGATAGGGACTGTAGGTTCATTCTTCTATGTCCCCACCTCTGTTTTTACCCCCTCTGTGTGCCTCTGCTTGTACCCCCCCTCCTGTGCTCTGTAACCCCTCTCTGTCTCTGTTTGTACCTCTGGTGCCCCCCTGTGCCCCTGTACCTCTGTGTGTACCCGCTATGCCTCTTTTTGTACTCCCTGTGTCTCTATTTGTACCCCCATGGGGCTATGGCTTAAAGTATTAGAGGCAGAGGATCAGTAGGACAGCCAGGCAACTGGTATTGCTTAAAATGAAGTAAATATGGCAGCCTCCACATACCTCTAGCTTTAGCTCCCATTTACGTTAGAATAATACTAGGGAGTGGATAGCCACAACTAGAAGATACCTTGTATCCACATTTATATCTTGTCCATACTTGCTATTCTTCATGCACTACATTGACCAGAAGTAGCTAATGTTGTTTTACCTGTTCACAGTCAACAGTTGGCTTGTTTGTGCCTTAAATCTGGTTAAATGGAATTATTTTGTTACACTCTGTATAATTTAGCGAAATAAAATTTCCAACCTTTACTGCAACTTGTCTCTCGGCAACTGTCGCTAGTCCGGCACGTGTCTCAGCTTGTGTATGCGGACTAGCGACAGGCAACACTGTGAAGTGAAGGGAGCATCCGGCCGGGGGATGCTCCCTTCGGCGATAGCTTCCGCCACATCTATGCCCTGTAGCAGAGACGTGTAGACAGCTGTCGCTGCTGCGGAGCTGTTGTCTAGCTGTCGTCAGCACGTCCCCTGTGCGCTGGCGACAGCTACAATTGTAGCCCATGTGTATGGGCCTTTAACTTTGCTGTGTCTCTGCTTCTCACCTAAATGTTCCACACCGCGCTCAATACATCAGAGACTTCTGGGTTCATAGCCAAAAGTGAGAAATATGGAGCACAGCATGGAACACAATTCTGAGATGGAGTGATAAAGAGAAGTTGACCCTCTGTGCCACAGCCCAAGCAGTCCTGATTTGAGATGAGTAATTATTGAGCAGTAGGGCTAAAATTGATTTTCTGTCTATAGACTTGTGTTTGATTTTGAGCTTTATAGATTGTGGCCGAGGCATCCGTGCAACAAACTTTCATTGATCTGAAGCAAGGGGAACTTTAAAGTTATTGCAGCGTTCTATTTAATTTGAGAGCTATAGAAAATGGACAGATAGTCCACGACTTATGAATGGCCCAATCCCATTGCGATGACGTCATTTCTGCATGGAGGAAGTTTGAATCCACTTGAGGAACTGAGTTCACCACAGGGTGGGGGGGGGGGGGGTACAAATAGAGGCAGAGGGCAGGACAGAGGCACCTGGAGGCACAGGGGGTACAAATGGAGGCACAGAGGGGGTACAGAGACACAGGAGGTACAAACAAAGGCACAGGGGGTACAAAAAAAAAGGCATAGTGGTAGTGGCGTTCCTACCATGGGGCGGCAGGGGGCTCCCTGCTCTGGGTGTCGGGTGCCCCAGGGGGTGTCACCAAGGCCTCCCACAGAGGCCTGTGCAGGAGGGGGAAGCAACACAGAATGGAGGGGTGGGGGGGAAAGCGGCGGGGAGGGGGGACGGACCCCCCACCTCCCTCACCTGGGTCCCCTCTCTCTGGCGCTTCCCCCCTCCTAATTAGCAGCAGCTTTAGATATGAGGGCAGGAGCGGGCGGAGAGGACTTACTCACCTCCTTCCTGCATTCCAGGCGATGGCGCACAGCGTCATCATCACGTGACGCTGCTCTCCGCCTTCTCCACCGCCCACTGTGCTTCTTGATTAGCGGAAGCACAGTGAGTGACAGAGAAGTCGGAGACCAGCGTCACGTGACAGATGACGCTGTGCGCCATCGCCTGGAACGCAGGAAGCAGGTGAGTAAGTCCTCTCCGCCCGCTCCTGCCCGCATATCTAAAGCTGCTGCTAATTAGGAGGGGGGAAGTGCCAGAAGCTTCCCCCATACTGGGGGCAACTATGCTACTGGGGAAACTATACTGGGGAGTGGGGGCAATTATACTAGCTATTCTGGGGGCAACTATACCAGCTATACTGGGGGCAACTAAACTAGCTATACTGGGGGCAACTAAACTAGCTATACTGGGGGCAATTAAAGTAGCTATACTGGGGGCAACTAAACTAGCTATACTGGGGGCAACTAAACTAGCTATTCTGGGGGCAACTATACTAGATCTGGGGGCAACTATACTAGCTATTCTGGGGGCAACTATACTAGCTATTCTGGGGGCAACTATACTAGCTATTCTGGGGGCAACTATACTAGCTATTCTGGGGGCAACTATACTAGCTATACTGGGGGCAACTATACCAGCTATACTGGGGGCAACTATACTGGGGGCAACTAAACTAGCTAGCTATACTGGGGTCAACTATACTAGCTATACTGGGGGCAACTATACTAGCTATACTAGCTATACTGGGGGCAACTATACTAGCTATGCTGGGGGCAACTAAACTAGCTAGCTATACTGGGGGCAACTATACTAACTTCATTGGGGGTAACTAGTTTCACTGGGGGCAACTGTACTAGCTAATACTTTAAATTAGTTAGCTCCGCCCTCATCTGGTCATGACCACACCCGCCCTTTTTTTTTCGGGGTGTGTGTGTGTGTGTGGGGGGGGGGGGTGTTGTGTCTTTTAATACCCAGTACCGGGTGCCAAATGCCCTAGGTACGCCACTGCATAGTGGGTACAGACAGAAGTACAGAGGCACAGGGGGGGTGCAGGAGGTACAAACAGAGACACGGGGTACAAAAAGAGGCATAGCGGGTACACACTGAGGTACAGAGGCACAAGGGGTACACACTGAGGTACAGGGGGTACAAACTTTGGTGAGGATTACAAAAAGAGGCACAGGGGTTTACAAACGGAGGCACAGGGGGTACAAATAGAGGCACAGGGAGTACAAAAAGAGGCACAGGGAGGGGTACAAACAGAAGCACAGGGGTACAAACTGAGGCACAGAGGGATACAAGCAGAGGCATTGGGAGTACAGACAGAGGCACAGGGTGTAAAACCAAAGGCACAGAGTAGGTACAGAGGCTCAGGGGTACAAACAGAGACAGATAGGGGTTACAGAGCACAGGAGGGGGGGGGGGGGGTACAAGCAGAGGCACACAGAGGAGGTACAAACAGAGGGAGCAGTGAAAAATGGCGCCAAGCTCAGTTTATATAAAAATGGTGCCACTGGAATTCCATTATAAAACGATATTTAGCATTTTAACGATAAGAACTGTAAAAAAATGGCGCCGAATTCCAAAACGTTAATTATCATTTTAAGATGCCCATAAAACAGTTAATTATCGTTTTGAATGGATTTATTTCCGTTATTTATCGTTTTAGCTCTTAAACGTTATTTTATAAAACGTTAATTAACGTTTTAGGTGTTATTTTTCCATTACTACATACATGCATACATATACATACAGGCATACATGAATACAAGCATACATACATGAATACATGCATGCATACATACATGAATGCATACATGCATACATACATACATACATACATATACATGCATACATACATACATACATATATACATGCATACATACATATATACATGCATACATACATACATACATACATATATACATGCATACATACATACATACATACATACATACATACATACATATATACATGCATACATACATACATAAATACATATATACATGCATACATACATGTATGTATGTATTCATGTATGTATGCATTCATGTATGTATGTATGCATGTATGTATGTATGCATGCATGCATGTATGTATGTACGTATGCTTGTATGTATGTATATGTATACATGCATGCATGTATGTATGTACGTATGCTTGTATGTATGTACAGTATGTATGCATGTATGTAGTATTGGAAAAATAAAGTATAACAACTAAAACGTTAAATAGTGTTTTATAAAATAACATTCAAGAGCTAAAAGATAAATAACGTTTTATAATATCGTACGCTAAATATCGCACAGTAAAATGGCGCCATTATTTAGCCGGCGCAATTTTTCATTGTATGCCAAACAGAGGTGGGGACGTAGAAGAATGAACCTACAGTCCCTATCTTGTTCGTTAACCGGGGACTATCTGTACATTAAATAAACCAGAAACATCTCAATAGTGAAGTGAATAAAGCTAGATGAACTTTTGACCTTTATAAAAAACCTTTAAGGGCCCTTTTCCACCAGCGCGGTTGCGCTGGCTGAATCGCAAAGTCGCAAACCACTAGCGATTTTACAATCGCTATGGTTTGCTTTTTAACATAGGAATCGCGGTAGGTCATTTCCACTACTGAGATTCGTTTTTTACAGGAACGAGAACGCGCGGCGGAGCGATATTTGCCGCGATTTTGCTATGCAGTGCATAGCACAGCAAAATCGTGGCCGCAAACGTCGGGAAATCGCCGGCTTTGCGATTCAGCAATCGCTAGCGTTCAGCGTGAACGCTAGCGACTGCTAGTGGAAAAGGGCCCTAATATCTCAATAACGATAACAGATAGAACAGTGATTTTTGCAGCACAAATGAGCACAAACCCAGCACTAACCAACGACACCACTTTCGTGTCTGTACGCTGTTGTAGGGGGGCTGCTTGAACTTTTGACCTATATAAAAAACCTTTAATATCTCAAAAACGATAACAGATAGAACGGTGATTTTTGCAGCACAAATGAGCACAAACCCAGCACTAACCAACGACACCACTTTCGTGTCTGTATGCTGTTGTAGGGGGGCTGGGTGAACTTTTGACCTTTATAAAAAACCTTTAATATCTCAAAAACGATAACAGATAGAACGGTGATTTTTGCAGCACAAATGAGCACAAACCCAGCACTAACCAACGACCCCACTTTTGTGTCCGTGCGCCTTTGTAGGGGGGCTGGGTGATGTCATCGTTCGGAAAAAGATAATTGCTATTATCTTTAAAACAAAAGCAGCACAAATGTTTATTTTTGCGGCACAAACGGGCACAAACGTAGCACTAACCAAACATGCTAGAACTTTTATTTGTGCTGATTGTAGGGGGGCCAACTTCACATAGCCAATTATTATTTGTGTGCCAGCCGCGTAGGTCGGCCTAGAGAACATGTTAGGATTATGGGGCTGCTGAAAGCCCCTGCCCAGATGTGATTACCATAATCCGGCCTGGGGGCCGACTCTGGAAGCCCGCCTCTGAAAGCAGCTCCATTAAAAGTACATGAGCTGCCCGGGCTAGTCAGTCCTCCAAATTCCACCTTCCTGAGAGCACATTGCCAGCCAGAGGACACATGGTTGGCGGCCATCTTGTCTAAGCTGAAACAAAGGACACATGGCTAGCGGCCATCTTGATCGGCCATCTTTGCAAACTGAACAAAGGACATTTTCCATATTGCTTGGATCTTAAACTTTGATTGAAACCAAGAACTTTACAAGTTTTCCCACTAAAGGACATCTTTCCAGGAACTAAGTATTTTTTTCTCCCTTCTTTTATTTTTCATACTGGCTATTACTGTCTTAATAATTGTTGATTTTAATAACTGTCTGTATATATTAATTATTTATATTGCTTTCAATAAACCGACACTATCGTCAGTTGTTGTTCTAGCTACCCTATTATTCAGCACACACAGAACTGATCCCATGTGTCCATGCTCAATAAACAAACGGAAGTTTGAAGCCTGTGGAGTGCCTTTTTCTACATGATTGAAGAACTGATCCCAGGTCTTTGAAGAGACGCTACTATTGTTTGTTGTTGGCTAGACAGAATACAGCGTGTTTTAACCGTTTTTATTCGCAGGATCAGTCAGGCAGTCGGGTCCACTGGCCTATATCAGTGGTGGTGGCAGTTATACCCTGGAATCGTGCGTAAGTTGTAATTACCGTACCTCACAGGCTCCCTTCTGGTTTGTCTGCGGTTTGTTCCCAATGGTTCCTGTGCATTGACTGCAACCAGAGTTCACACGATCCGTGCGCTGGCACCGTTTGGAAGGCCATTTGTGGTCTGACCACTAAGGCCTCCTGTGACACCCGACTCGCTGGAATTCGACCCTGGTCATGTTCTCTCGCCTGCTACAACAGGAGAAAGCCATCACCCAGTACCTCTACAATTTCAGTAGAAGGACACAATTTGGGGAGATGGGGATGTTCTGGCCCCCGAACTGGACACTGATGCGAAATGCATACAGGCTCATGTGGCCGTTTGAGGAGGTGACCAACCTGGTGAGTCGCAGTGACGGCACCATCAGCGACTTGATTTCGTACGCTTACTTCCTGGAGCGTGCCGTGCGTAGAGTGGTGGATCAAGCTGTGGAGGAGCGTGAGGAGGAACAGTTATGGCAGGAACAGTTGTGGGAGCAATTTACATCAGAACCAGATGTTTCCTCAACACCTGCGGCAGCACAGAGGTGGGTGGGGGAGGAGGAAGAGTCGTGTGGGAAAGAGGAGTCAGACTCGAATGATGAAGAAGGTGTTTCTTTGGAGGAGGAGGAGGCGGCGCCAGAAGAACAAACACAGCAGGCTTCGCAGGGGGCTGCTCAACGTTCCTGTGGTATTGTTTGTGGCTGGGGGATGGAGGAGGACTTACCTGACGTCACTGAGGAAGAGCAAGAGGAGATGGATAGTACGTCTGCATCCAACTTTGTGCAGATGTTGTCTTTCATGCTGTCCAGCCTGTTGAGGGACCCCCGTATAAAAAACTCAAGGGGAATAAACTGTACTGGGTGGCCACGCTACGAGATCCTCGGTATAGGCACAAAGTGGCAGACATGTTACCCACTCACCAGAAGGCAGAAAGGATGCAGCACATGCAGAACAAGCTGGCAACTATGCTTTACAATGCTTTTAAGGGTGATGTCACAGCACAACACAATAAAGGTACCACTGCCAGTAATCCTCCTCCCATGTCCACGCAGGCAAGGACAGGACGCTCCAGCGATCTCATGGTGATGTCGGACATGCGGACATTCTTTAGTCCAACGCCACTTAGTGCTTCCGGATCCACCCTCCACCAACGCCTGGACCGACAGGTAGCCGACTACCTGGCCTTAAGTGTGGATGTAGACGCTGTTAGCAGCGATGAACCCTTGGACTACTGGGTATGCAGGCTTGACCTGTGGCCAGAGCTGTCCCAATTTGCCATCCAACTTCTGTCTTGCCCTGCCTCAAGTGTCCTGTCAGAATGGACCTTCAGCGCAGCTGGAGGCAGTGTCACTGAGAAGAGAAGTCACCTAAGTGACAAAAGTGTTCAGTACCTCACCTTTATCAAAATGAATGAGGTATGGATCCCGGAGGGCTACTGCCCGCCCGAAGACTAAGTCAGTCCCCACACACAGCATCTCTGCCTGCACGCCGCTTGACTGCCTTCTCTGCCACCACCAACAGGGTCCAGGACTCCAGGCGGATTCCTGAATTTTTTAAGCCGCTGCTAGCAGCAGCCACTATAATCATTTTTCTGGTGCGTGTACATGCCTGCCTAATTTTTCTGGATGCACTGTGGCTGCAACAACAAAACAAAAGGAATGTGCATGTGCCCATTCCCCTTCGTGATCATTACCTTGCCGCGGTGAAGGGGCTTGCGTATCACAATGAAGCAATGACCGCCGGCTATATGAGTGTCTCGGGGAGTGGCACACCAAAGATAAAAAGGTCGTTGCTTCATTGTGGACAGACCAAATTTGATCAGCTGGACAGTCATTGTTGTTCTATCATTGAGCTACCACAGCCCGGTGACCATATGGGCTTGAAAACCGCCACAGCCTGCACTCTGGCCATGGTGCACACCAGTCCAACATGGCCGTCACTACGCAAACAGCTGTATGCGGTTCGTTACACAGTGAGTTTGGTGTGTCAGTGTGAAGCAGTACTCTAATTACACTCCCTGATCGATGTATATGTTACGGCCAGAACCCGAAGTCTGGCCACTTCGGGTTCTGGCCGGCCAATATACGAAATGCCTGGGAATTTCGGACTTTGGCCGGCCAGAACGCGTTGTGACTTACCTTGGCCGGCCAAGTCCCGAAGTTCCCTGCACCGCTCCCCCGCCAGCTGCTCTCCTCTCCCCTCCCCACCGCCAGCCAGGAAGCCCCGCTCCTCCCCCGCTGCCGTTCTAGACCTCAGATCAGGGCGACCGGCTGGGGAAGCAGAGAGAGACAGAGCAGCTCACGCGACCCGTCACCCGCAGGACGCATACACTTCAATGCAGAAGTGACATCATTATCATTAAACACTTCCGCATTGAAATGTACGGGTCCGGACGGGTAGCGTGCGCGCGCTGCTCTGCCTCTCTAAACCTCTCTGGTCACCCTGATCGGAGGTCTGAGTACTAGTGCTGGCACTGGCAGCCTCCAGGAAAGCCCCCCCTCAGCCCAGCAAAGCACCCCAGCCTAAAAGGCACCCAGCAAAGCCCACCCCCAGCCATGCAAAGCCGCCTCCCCCCACCATGGAAAGCACCCAGAAAAGACCCCCCAGCCATGCAAAGCTGCCCCCCACCATGCAAATCACCCAGCAAAGACCCCCCAGCCATGCAAAGCTGCCCCCCACCATGCAAATCACCCAGCAAAGACCCCCCAGCCATGCAAAGCTGCCTCCCACCCACCATGCAAAGTGCACAGCAACAAAGCCTCCCCCCCCCCCCCCCAGACCATGCAAAGTGCACAGCAAAGCACCCCCAGCCATGCAAAGACCCTCCAGCCATGCAAAGTGCACAGCTAAGACCCCCCCAACCATGCAAAGCCCCCCCCCCCCCGACCATGCAAAGTGCACACCAAAGCACCCACAGCCATGCACAGCCCCCCAGAAAAGACCCCTTCCCCCCACCATGCAAAGCGCCCCCAGCAATGCAAATTATTATTATTTAGTATTTATATAGCGCCGACATATTACGCAGCGCTGTACAGTGTATGTATATATATATATATCTTGTCACTAACTGTCCCTCAAAGGAGCTCACAATCTAATCCCTACCATTGCCATATGTCTATATTATGTAGTGTAAGTACTGTAGTCTAGGGCCAATTTTACGGGGAGCCAATTAACTTATCCGTATGTTTTTGGAATGTGGGAGGAAACCAGAGTGCCCGGAGGAAACCCACGCAGACACAGAGAGAACATACAAACTCTTTGCAGATAGTGCCCTGGCTGGGATTCGAACCAGGGACCCAGCGCTGCAAGGCGAGAGAGCTAACCACTACGCCACCGTGCTGCCCAAAGCACCCCCAGCCATGCATCCCCCCCTCATCTGTGACTAATCGCCACTGTAATTTGATCTCTCCCCCTGTCACCTGACTGCCACAGCAGAGCAGCTAATTTAAAAGCACAGGATGTTAACAATATGTCTGCTCCCAAGAAAGCAGGATGTAGACACACTGCAGATTTATTGCAGGATTTGCATCAGCTGTAACTAAGAAATGATTTTCTTTAAAAAGATTATTATGCTGTTGTGTGTATTTCGGAGCAGAGAGGACGTTCCGAGTGCCATTCATGGTGCTGGACATGGTGCAGATTTCTGCCTTTTGGACTTTGGCCGACTGACTTTGGCCGTTTCTAGAACTGGCCGGCCAATGTCAGAAATTCCCAGCATTTTGGACTTTGGCCGAAGTAAAATCGGCCAGTTCTAGAAACGGCCGGCCAATTCTAGAATTGGCCGATTTCTGGTTTTGGCCGTAACATATACACGCACAAGATGTATTAAAGCACTTTAGGCCTGCAATTTAGCATTCAATGTTATTTCTGCCCTTAAAACGCTGCTTTGCGTCCAATTCAGATTTTTCCCTGGGACTTTTGGTGTGTATTCCACTCCGCCATGCCCCCTCCAGGTGTTAGACCCCTTGAAACATCTTTTCCATCACTTTTGTGGCCAGCATAAATGTTTCTAGTTTTCAAAGTTCGCCTCCCCATTGAAGTCTATTGAGGTTTGCGAAAGTTCGCGCGAACCGAACTTTCGTGGGAGGTTCGCGAACTGAAAATCAGAGGTTCGGGCCATCTCTAGCAGTGACTGGTATAATACAATGTGCAGTGAAAGGTATGCACTGACTGTGCTGGGCCTGGCACAGTACAGCAAGGGCCAGCTGCGACAGACAGGGCTGTATATGCAGTGTCAGTGGCACACACAAACAAACAAAAAAATACATTACAAGAACATTAGTTCTCAAAAGAGCTTTTTTGTGGTGCTTTTCAGCAACAAATATCAGCAAGGAGCAAGCTAACAAGACCTAACGCTTTCCCTATCTCTGCAGCAACCTCTCCTTTCCTTCACTTGATTGGCTGCCATGTGTCTGCTGACAGTGATGTAGAGAGTCAAAGTTTAGCCCAATGATGTAGTACAGGGGGCAGGTCGAACTCGCTATGTGTTCACGTTTCACTGTGAATGTGAACCCCTGGGGTTTGCGCGAACAAGTTCGCCGGCAAACCGTTCGAGCCATCTCTAGTGTCCACATGGGAAATCAATGGGCCTGTTACACAGAAAAGTTCAGCAACATTGGATTGATTCACCATGAGATCAAAAATGATATTCTTACCCACTCATCCCTATAGATTTCTTGCAAGAGTTCAGAGGCCAAATAGTTATCGGATATTTGAATGTTTACATGCAAGAGTGGGATGAAAAAGAGTCTATATAGCCTAAAATAAACATGCTATTGATACGTTTCTTATTAAAAGTTATAATTACTTGCTGGGTCTTTTTCTAGAAACTCACCCCCTGAGCTCATTATGCGCTCTCCTGGGGTGCTTCTCCCTGCCCCCTTGCAGATGAGTGATTTGGCACTCCTTGCATCTGAGATAGAGAGATGTCAAGGAAGCACCACAGCACGTCTGTAACGATTCGCTCAGCTGCCTGCGCAGGCAGGCAGCCTTTTGACCATTGTTCAGGTCTGCATTCTGCAGGTCTCTGGAGGAGAGACCTTTTGTCAGTTTGGCAGCTTGCTGCTGAGGAATTTGCATACATTTGTCATGCAGATTGCCTAACTATCTCCTTTGAAGGCGGGCAGTATAAAAGCTTTTCTGGCCCACAATGCTTTGCTGCTCATAGAGGTTTGTTCCTGCTGGACTCACCTGGAGTGTCAGCCACTGCTATCTTAGTATAGTTAATTCTTGGGGAGTGCTCCTTGCATCCCTAGTTAGTGCAGTCAGTTTGTGTGTAATTTGTACTGCCTATTCTGTCCTGTCTTGTCTGTCGCGATTGCGCTGTCGCCAGCGGCGGTTGATAGCGAATCACTCTGTCTTGTTTGGATCGCACTAGCCTCTAGTGGTAGCGGCTGTGGATCCTTATGATCTGAGTTCCTGGAGTGTACACTGGAGCAGCGGTTGCTACCGGCTACCTCATCTGATCTGTCTTGTTTAGATCGCACTAGCCGCTAGCGTTAGCGGCTGTGGATCTTTCTGATCTGTGTTCCTGCTTGGATCACACTTGCTCTGGCGGAAAGGCGGTGGATCCTTTCTGCCTAGTTCCTGTTATTCGTTTGTCTGTCTTGTCTGATACGGGCGCTTGCTGTAGGCTCGGTGAGGTAACCGTTAAGCAAGCGTTCACGTTCTTTGTTTCGTGTTTGTCTGTCGGTGGTTAGTTAGGCGTGCTTGTCTCTGTTGTGCTTATCACGTGGAGACCGCGCATAAACGCGTGCACTGTTGCGAATGAGTGCGGTGTTTGCGTTTAGTTAGCGTTTGTTATTTTCTTTATCATTCTCATTGTATTATTTGCTGTGCCTTTGCTCCTCTCGTGCTCTGTCCTGCTCAGTCTGGTGTCACTATTTGGCAATCGCCATTCTTGCGATTGCGTTCCCACTTTATTTCCGCCGGTGTGTGTTCACCGTTGCTGGGTGGCGACTAGTTTGGTGGACACACATTGATTCTGTCTCTTTGCTCTCTCTCTTGGGGGCTATCTTGCCTTGCGTTGCTGCTTTTCGTACAATTTCCATCTGGCATTTGTGGCAGCGCATAGGGTTTATTCCTCTGCACTCCACAGCTCCACCTGCCGGTGGGAATTCCCCTCTACTGGTGCTTGCACCAAAAACTGGGTTCTAGTATCTTGACACGCTTGTGGAGGACCTCCGCAGTGTCAGCGCACATCTTTATGCGCTGAACACGGAGATATCCCACAATAGTTACATTATGAGCAGCCCAACTGAAATTCCCAGTGTAGAGGGAATTTCCAATTTGTACGATTTTGCTGAGTATGGTTCCTGTTTCTTTAAGAGTTTCAAAAGATTACATTCAGAGACGAAAGAGGATTTTCTCTCTGAATGCGTAAAATTTTGTCTAAATCCTACTTTTCAAATTACTGATCCGTCCACGTCTGCTCTCCAATTAGCTTAAGTGCTTTTGAAAGACGATCTGTTTGTGTGGGCTCATGAAATATTGCAAGACAATTCTTGGAATGATAATCTGTATCAGTTTCTTACATTTACATTCTCCTACTGGTTTGAAATGTCTTGCTTGCCACCTGCCCTGTATGAGTGTGTAGTTGCTAATGAGTCAGCTGTGCTACCTACTCCATGCAAAACCATTCAGTTTGAAAATGAATGCAGTAACTATTCCCCTGTGTCTAAACAGCAGCCACCTAAAGCAGCAAGGACTAAAAGCAGGAAAAAAAGGAAGACTTCTCAGCTGAAAAATCCGTTGCCCATAGCAACTACAAATAAAAAAATTGTTTCTGTAAAGTCTGAAGTTTGGAATACACTTGGATGTGATGAATCCGGTGAAATTTCTCAGTCTCAGGTTTCATTACCCCAAGAAAGGGCATTTGTGGATCCTTTGATAGGCAGAATTATTTTCTATATTAAAGGAGTAAGAAAGTCTTTGCATGTTCCTGACCCCAACCCTTATGAGGGTTACTTGGATACCGGGTTGTTTGAACCCCCATTTGCTCCATGGGATATTGGAGCGTTAATTGAGGAGTTCGAGATTGATTGGAAGTCGTTTTGCGATTTCTACATCGCAAAAAGCGCAGAGATTCTTCATGCTTGTCTTGATTCGGTGTACGCTTTGATTGACTCTGATGAGTGTGATGAATGTTTTGTGAATCCTGTGACTTATGTGTGGCAGACGATTTTGGATGAATTGCACACACACCAATCAATTGACTTCAATAAAGAGACATCGTTATCGGATGATTGTTCCTGCCTTTCTGGGGTAAAGCATGTGAGTCTAGATATTGTGCGACCTGACATGAATGGGTGCACTACTGTGGTTGATTCCTGTGCGAATCTTGAAAGATTCTCTCCTGATTGCGTGAAGTTTGAATCTATGCGATGTAATGCCTGTTTCTCAGATGTTCCTGCAGATTGTGATCAACATGAATGTGCCAGTTTTCTCAAAGATATGTGGGATCCCTTGTCATCTAAGAACAGATCTTTAACATCTTTCATCTATGATCCTGCTATGGGAAAAATTCCTAAACTATGCAGCATCAAAAGTAAAATTAATATGCCTAATAACGTTTATCCTGTTGATGTCGCTATTTCTTCTGCAAATGAGTCTCTGTCTCACCCTGTTCACACCTGTAAGGGCCCGTTGCCTGGGGACAGTTGCTCCAGTGTTTCGGTCCTAGATGCCTTGCAGTCTGCTCCGCAGATCGCGGAGATTTGCGCTATGGTAGCGTTAGTTTCACAACCTAAAGCGATCTTGGATTCGCAGGTTTTGCGTTCTGGCTCCTCGGATTTGACATTGTTAGCTGAATCTAAGAGTGAGACAGCGCTTCAGTTTTGCGAATCTGACTCTGAAACATCTTTGCTGGGTCCAGAGAAAGTTTCTCTGAGCCTGCCCTGTACCATGAATAACGATATGATGTCCAATCACACTGACATTTGTGAGTCCCTTTCTTGTTCTGAGGAAAGTGCTGATACAGCACCCTGTACTCTGGATGAGTTAAGATGGCCTTGTTTAGAGTCTCCTGCAGTGTCCTTAGAGGCTCGTCTAGGTATTGCCACTATACTCACCTGTTTTTCTGCAGTTTTGGAGTTGCAAGCTAGTTTGACTGCTACGCAGAATTCTGGGTGCAGCAAGATTGAAGTTAGGGAGTCAGTGTGTGTTCCAGCAAATATTCCTGTACGTTCCGCTCATGATGATGAAATTCAGTCTCAGTTTATGGTGGAACCTTCCCTGGGACAGCTGCCCTGTCAACAAAATAAAGTTCCAGTTTTGCCCTGTAACATGGATAGTTCAGAATCCTTCTCAGAAAACTTGAAAAATGATGTTCCTGAAGTTTTGTCTGATGTTCTGGAGGTCTCCGAGTTTCTCCCAAAGGGAGCAGAACTTGTAGGAGATGTCTCCTGCCCCCCAAGTCCTTCTGAGGTGTTGCCCACTTCAGTAGGCATTGCTGTTGTGCTGACTACCTTTGCAGCTCTGGTGGAGCTTCATGCATGTGTAGTCAATGATGATATTGCAGTCACAGAAATTTCTGAATTTGAGTCCGAGTCTTCTTTTGAAAGACCAGTGCCTGTATCCTCTACTCGTCATGAATTTATGCCCGATCCTGGTTTTGGTTTTCTCGTGTCGGACTCTGAGGTTGGCAGTTCCCCATCATGTCCTGAGGTTTCTCCTGTGCTGGTGTACCCCAATGTGCTCTGTGACCCAGAAAGCCCAAGTGTGCCTTGGTTACCAGCATACTCAGATGCTTCCTCAGTGGAGATATGCTCTGATATGGCCTGCCTGGTCGCATGCCCAGAAGTGGTCCCGGAAAGTCCTGATCTTGATGGGTGTCTGGGTAATTCTGAATCCAGAATAATCATTGGTTCCATAGGGGTTCTTGGCGGTTCTCCATGTGAGCCTGGTGAGCGTTCTGGCCTCTTGGGATCTCTGAAGAGCTCCAAAGGGTTTTGGGGAGATTCCGGGAGAGATTTTGCTTGGTACCCTGGATAGGATCAACAGTGGCTTTTGTGTTGTAAGGGACACTTCGAACAGGTATTGTGGCAGGTTTGGTATTTTCGGACGCTCTCTGGAAGGTGGTGGGTATTGTCTGGAGGGTGTCGATGGCTTCTTCTCTGGCATTCACAGTCCTGATGGGTGTTACGCTGAGACTTGTAGTACTGATGGGCATGTTTCGGTGGCTTCTGTTTCCGATGAGGTCGGTTTCGAGTGGACTGACTCTGGAATTGGGCCTTGTCGGGCTGTCCCGATCTTCATGAGTCTTCAGTTAGAGTTTTTTGGTAACGCCAGTTTTGAAAGACGTCTGGAATCCGTCCCTAGAGGGGGGGGGGGGGTACTGTAACGATCCGCTCAGCTGCCTGCGCAGGCAGGCAGCCTTTTGACCATTGTTCAGGTCTGCATTCTGCAGGTCTCTGGAGGAGAGACCTTTTGTCAGTTTGGCAGCTTGCTGCTGAGGAATTTGCATACATTTGTCATGCAGATTGCCTAACTATCTCCTTTGAAGGCGGGCAGTATAAAAGCTTTTCTGGCCCACAATGCTTTGCTGCTCATAGAGGTTTGTTCCTGCTGGACTCACCTGGAGTGTCAGCCACTGCTATCTTAGTATAGTTAATTCTTGGGGAGTGCTCCTTGCATTCCTAGTTAGTGCAGTCAGTTTGTGTATAATTTGTACTGCCTATTCTGTCCTGTCTTGTCTGTCGCGATTGCGCTGTCGCCAGCGGCGGTTGATAGCAAATCGCTCTGTCTTGTTTGGATCGCACTAGCCTCTAGCGGTAGCGGCTGTGGATCCTTCTGATCTGAGTTCCTGGAGTGTACGCTGGAGCAGCGGTTGCTACCGGCTACCGCGCATAAACGCGTGCACTGTTGCGAATGAGTGCGGTGTTCGCGTTTAGTTAGCGTTTGTTATTTTCTTTATCATTCTCATTGTATTATTTGCTATGCCTTTGCTCCTCTCGTGCTCTGTCCTGCTCAGTCTGGTGTCACTATTTGGCAATCGCCATTCTTGCGATTGCGTTCCTACTTTATTTCCGCCATTGTGTGTTCACCGTTGCTGGGTGGCGACTAGTTTGGTGGACACACATTGATTCTGTCTCTTTGCTCTCTCTCTTGGGGGCTATCTTGCCTTGCATTGCTGCTTTTCGTACAATTTCCATCTGGCATTTGTGGCAGCGCAGAGGGTTTATTCCTCTGCACTCCACAGCTCCACCTGCCGGTGGGAATTCCCCTCTACTGGTGCTTGCACCAAAAACTGGGTTCTAGTATCTTGACACGCTTGTGGAGGACCTCCGCAGTGTCAGCGCACATCTTTGTGCGCTGAACACGGAGATATCCCACAATCGTTACAACGTCTCTGCAAGATGCTGGGGCTATGTGCCAGAAGCTAGCGCACACAGAGCTCGGGGGTGAGTTGTTTGAAAAAGATTCAGCAAGTGATCATAACTTTTATGCCCCTTTCATACTGATGCGGTGTGTTACCATGTTTTGCCACAGGGAAATGCTATGCCAATGAAAGTCTATGGAGCATTGCATACCTGGTGCGGTGCGAAGTGATCCATCGAAAGTGCCCAATTTACTGCGAGAGCAACAGCGCGTTGTCGGGCAACATGCTCGGTGATGTGCGGTGAATTGGAAGTCATGTAAGTCTATGGTGCAGCTTTTTAAAAGTTTTTTGCAATCACGTTGTGGTGGGCATGCGCAGAAGCAGCATTTTTTTCAATACATTATTGAAACTACAATACAATTCTGGCCACAGGAAGTGAGCGCAAGAGAGTCTCACTTCCTGCTTGGCTTGCAGCCAGAATGCAGATTACCATGCATTGCTATGGTAATTTCCAAAGGCTACTTTTCTAGCGTTGCTGTGCAATGCGCTTATCGCACCGCAGTGCTCATCCCATAACACCAGTTTCCAGTTTGAAACCGGCCTCATTGAGAAAAAATGGGTAGCATGTTTATTTTAGGATGTATAGTCTATTTAAAGGGAACCTAAACTGAGAAGGATATGGATTTTTCCTTTTAAAATAATACCAGTTGCCTGACTCTCCTGCTGATCCTGTGTCTCTAATATTTTTAGCCACAGCCCCTCAACAAGCATGCAGATCAGGTGCTCTGACTGAAGTCAGACTGGATTAGCTGCATGCTTGTTTCAGGTCTGTGAAACACCAAAGAGATCAGCAGGACTACCAGGCAACTGGTATTTTTAAAAAGGAAACATCCATATCCCTCTCAGTTTAGGTTCCCTTTAACTGCAAAATGGACAGGGTTCAGCACAAGAATGGTGGAGCTTAGCTGAGAGAGCATAGAGCCTCTCCAGTTGCACATAAACTTTACTTTGGATGACCACCTCACTATAAGATACAGTGGTGTGGGAGTAGTTATGTACGCAAATGTGACATATTTTCTCTACAGATAAACAAACTTGCATTTTAGCACTGACTTTACTTTGAAGAATTACTTTGTGTTGTTCCATAATGAAACGTTAATTTTTAAGGGCATTATCTCTGCAACATAGTGATTATCGGGGGGGGGAGAGGCGTATTTGGATGGAAAAACGAAATTCAAGAGTTTATGATGTAATTATCTAACGACACCACTGGGGTAAAGCAGAACCAGCAGTCGCCTGTGCGAGATTTAGTGTGGCGGACTCCTGCCATCTTTGGGTCTTTGAGCCCGTTTCTCTCCCCTGACGAAATTTCGCCAAGCAGTGGCACCATAAAGAAAAAACAGGGATATTTGCTAGCTTAGAACCTGCATGAATTATTCACTGGGTATTAAAGAGGTGGCTCAGAGTTTGGAGAAGAGAGCTCTATGTTTATTGTTTGCCTGCTGTATTTCATGCAGTGGTTCAGGTGGCTAAGTGCGTTTGAGAAAGAAGAGAGGCAATTTCATTTGGATGAAAGCAGAAAACAGAGGAATGAGGATAAAAGGAACAGGAACGCAATAATAGAAATAGATAAAAGAAAATCATGAACAGCAGTGATGGAGACGAAGCATTGAAAACAGTGGTGCACAAAAGCGGTGGAAAGGTCACTAGAAGGGCAGGAAAGATGGGAGGTTTTTTGGATCCAATACAGTTTTGACCTTGCTGCACTGAATAAGTTAAGAAAAATGTACTTTTATAATATTTTCTCAGATTTATCTAAAGGGTAACTACTCTGTTCGGGAATGTTTACAGACTGATAGCTGTAATAACTTTTTTTTTTTTTTTTAATCATTTGTAATGAAGTTTTGCTGTTCCTATAAATGTTAAGTAAAGACTGCAAAGTTCAAATAAAAAAAAAAAAATCCATTCCTGCAAAGCTTCATGGATTTCCAAGTGCGTGTTACCCCAGGACTGGATCATCTGGGCACTGGGATAAGCTTGCTATTAGTAAAATATCCGCCTACCCGGCACATATAAATGAACTACCTTAAATAGGTCTGTCATTTAAATTTGATAAAAAATGATACTAACTTTGGAAGGGGGAAGGCCTCTGAATCCTAATGAGGCTTCGCCCATTCTCCATAGCTAGCCCAATCCAGCACCAGTGGTGCTCATCACGACTATTCAACATCGTGATTGAAATCTGTAATCGTGCCGCGATCACGGGTTTCAATCACGGATTTGACCACTGTTAAAGAGACACTGAAGCAAGAATAATTCTCGCTTCAGAGCTCATAGTTAGCAGGGGCACGTGTGCCCCTGCTAAAACGCTGCTATCCCGTGGGTGGCTAAACGGGGGTCCCTTCACCCCCAAACCCACCCCCGCAAAATCAACGACCAAATTAGTCGTAGATTTTGCTGCTCCTAGAGGCAGGGCTAACGGCTGCAGCCCTGCCTCCAGTCGCGTCTATCAGCGGCGCATCGCCGCCTCTCCCCCGCCCCTCTCAGTGAAGGAAGACTGAGAGGGGTGGGGGAGAGGCGGAGATACGCGCTGACAAACGCGCGTGGGGCAGAGCTGCGGCGGTTAGCCCTGCCTCAATCAGGAAGAGATCCCCGGCTGCACGGAGGGGATTTTGGGGGGTAAGGGACCCCCGTTTAGCGGCACTATAGCGGCGGTTTAGCAGGGGCACACATGCCCCTGCTAACTATGAGCTCTGAAGCGAGATTTATTCTTGCTTCAGACTCTCTTTAAGCGGATTTTGCCGTGATCAAGACTTCAAATCTGTAACTGGGGGAAATGACGTCACTGGACCAATCAGAGGCCCCCAGCATAGGCCCTAGCTAACCAATCATAGTATATAAAGCGGTGGCCATGTTGAGAGCACCGTCCTTGCTAGACTGCGGCACTGAGAGAATCTCCAGGCCATATTGTTGCAAAGCAAGAGCATTTTTTTGGTTAAAAAACCCAGCATTTTAACTCGTGATTGCTCTTTTACTGTATTTGATACTTGTATTTAGCTAGGCAGCCAGTGATTTACTTAAGTTGTAGTCAGTGTAGTCGTGACAGACAGTGTACTGAGTGCTGGCCTGTGCAGCTTAGTGCAGGGCTGCAGGCAGGCAGGTTCACTGATTTTAGTACTCTATTATTACTGTATTTGATACTCGTATATTTAGCTAGCCAGCCAGTGGTGATTTACTTAACATGGGTCTAGTCAAAAAGAATGTATTGCGGTCTACGCACCCAATACATCACATGCCCATGTTCTCTGATGCCATATCCAGGTCACGATTTGAGAACATCCTGCGCTTCCTGCACTTCAGTGCCAATACAACCTGTCATCTAAAAGGCCACCCTGCTTATGACTGGTTCCACAAAATTCGGTCCCTCATAGACCACCTATCATCAAAATTTGCAGATGCTTATTCCCCTGAACAGTCATTTTGAGGCATTTGGTTTCTAGACTACTCCTCACGGTTTTGGGCCCCTAAAATTCCAGGGCCGTATAGGAACCCCACAAGTGACCCCATTTTAGAAAGAAGACTCCCCAAGGTATTCCGTTAGGTGTATGATGAGTTCATAGAAGATTTTAATTACTGTCAAAAGTTAGCGGAAATTGATTTTCATTGGGGTTTTTTTTCACAAAGTGTCATTTTCCACTAACTTGTGACAAAAAATAAAATCTTCTATGAACTCACCATACACCTAACGGAATACCTCGGGGTGTCTTCTTTCTAAAATGGGGTCACTTGTGGGGTTCCTATACTGCCCTGGCATTTTAGGGGCCCTAAACCGTGAGGAGTAGTCTAGAAACCAAATGCCTCAAAATGACCTGTGAATAGGACGTTGGGCCCCTTAGCTCACCTAGGCTGCAAAAAAGTGTCACACATGTGGTATTGCCGTACTCAGGAGTAGTATAATGTGTTTTGGGGTGTATTTTTACACATACCCATGCTGGGTGGGAGAAATATCTCTGTAAATGACAATTTGTTTATTTTTTTTTTTACACACAATTGTCCATTTACAGAGATATTTCTCCCACCCAGCATGGGTATGTGTAAAAATACACCCCAAAACACATCATAATACAGGATCTTCTAAAAACATTAGTATATTGTGATAAAGTTCATTATTTTCTGTAATGTACTGATAAACATTAGACTTTCATATATTTTAGATTCAACCTTCAAATAATTATGTTCAGTTATGCACTCAATTCTTGGTCGGGAATCCTTTTGCAGAAATGACTGCTTCAATGCGGCGTGGCATGGAGGCAATCAGCCTGTGGCACTGCTCAGGTGTTATGGAGGCCCAGGATGCTTCGATAGCGGCCTTAAGCTCACCCAGAGTGTTGGGTCTTGCGTCTCTCAACTTTCTCTTCACAATATCCCACAGATTCTCTATGGGGTTCAGGTCAGGAGAGTTGGCAGGCCAATTGAGCAGAGTAATACCATGGTCAGTAAACCATATACCAGTGGTTGTGGCACTGTGAGCAGGTGCCAGGTCGTGCTGAAAAATGAAATCTTCATCTCCATAAAGCTTTTCAGCAGATGGAAGCATGAACCCACTTTTGAACCAGAAACAGCGGCAGAAGCGCCTGACCTGGGCTACAGAGAAGCAGCACTGGACTACTGCTCAGTGGTCCAAAGTCATTTGTTCGGATGAAAGCAACTTTTACATGTCATTCGGAAATCAAGGTGCCAGAGTCTGGAGGAAGACTGGGGAGAGGGAAATGCCAAAATGCCTGAAGTCCAGTGTCAAGTACCCACAGTCAGTGATGGTCTGGGGTGCTATGTCAGCAACTGGTATTGGTCCACTGTGTTTTATCAAGGGCAGGGTCAATGCAGCTAGCTATCAGGAGATTTTGGAGCACTTCATGCTTCCATCTGCTGAAAAGCTTTATGGAGATGAAGATTTCATTTTTCAGCACGACCTGGCACCTGCTCACAGTGCCACAACCACTGGTAAATGGTTTACTGACCATGGTATTACTGTGCTCAATTGGCCTGCCAACTCTTCTGACCTGGACCCCATAGAAAATCTGTGGCATATTGTGAAGAGAAAGTTGAGAGACGCAAGATCCAACACTCTGGGTGAGCTTAAGGCCGCTATCGAAGCATCCTGGGCCTTCATAACACCTGAGCAGTGCCACAGGCTGATTGCCTCCATGCCACGCCGCATTGAAGCAGTCATTTCTGCAAAAGGATTCCCGACCAAGTATTGAGTGCATAACTGAACATAATTATTTGAAGGTTGACTTTTTTTGTTTTAAAAACACTTTTCTTTTATTGGTGGGATGAAATATGCAAATTTTTAGAGATAGGAAATTTGGGTTTTCATGAGCTGTATGCCAAAATCATCAATATTAAAACAATAAAAGGCTTGAACTACTTCAGTTGTGTGTATTTGAATCTAAAATATATGAAAGTCTAATGTTTATCAGTACATTACAGAAAATAATGAACTTTATCACAATATGCTAATTTTTTGAGAAGATCCTGTACTTCTCCTGAGTACGGCGATACCACGTGTGACACTTTTTTGCAGCCTAGGTGCGCTAAGGGGCCCAAAGTCCAATGAGTACCTTTAGGATTTCACAGGTCATTTTGAGACATTTAGTTTCAAGACTACTCCTCACGGTTTAGGGCCCCTAAATTGCCAGGGCAGTATAGGAACACCACAAATGATCCCATCATAGAAAGAAGACACCCCAAGGTATTCCGTTAGAAGTATGGTGAGTTCATAGAAGATTTTATTTTTTGTCACAAGTTAGCGGATAGGAACCCCACAAATGGGGTCATTTGTGGGGTTCCTATACTGTCCTGGCATTTTAGGGGCCCTAAACTGTGAGAAGTTGTCTTGAAACCAAATGTCTCAAAATGACCTGTGAAATCCTAAAGGTACTCATTGGACTTTGGGCCCCTTAGCACTAGGGTTGCCAGGTCGGCTGATGGAGAAAACCCGGACAGGGGGTGGAGTTAGGGTGGAGTTAGGGGCGGAGTCAGAAGCGCACTTTTATGTAGAGTGGGGCTAAGCAATGGGCTTTTTTAAAAAAAAATTTATAGTATTTATATCGCACTGACATCTTCTGCAGCACATTACAGAGTACATAGCCATGTCACTAACTGTCCTCACCAGTAGTACTGGTCCAGTGCACATAAGAGACAGTTTTTCACCAGTAACTGCACATAAGAGACAGCTTTTCACCAGTAAATGCACATTATAAGAGACACCTTTTCGCCAGTAAATGCACATAATAAGAGACAGCTTTTCCCCAGTAAATGCACAAGAGACAGCTTTTCACCAGTAAATGCACATAATAAGACACAGCTTTTCACCAGTAAATGCACATAATAAGAGACAGCTTTTCACCAGTAAATGCACAAAAGAGACAGCTTTTCACCACTAAATGCACATAATGACAAACAGCCAGTGTTCCCAGTATATGTAGCCAGGGATATATGTGCCCAGTATTTACATTTACACCCCTGCCTACATATACTGGGACATATATACCGCCTGGCTACATATGTCCCAGTATATGTAGGCAGGGGTGTAAATGTCCCAGTATATGTAGGCAGGGGTATATATGTCCCAGTATATGTAGCCAGGGGGTATATGTGCCCAGAATAGGTAGCCAGGGGGTATATGTGCCCAGAATAGGTAGCCAGGAGCTATATGTGCCCATAATAGGTAGCCAGGGGCTATATGTGCCCAGAATAGGTAGCCAGGGGCTATATGTGCCCAGAATAGGTAGTCAGGGGCTATATGTGCCCGGAATAGGTAGCCAGGGGCTATATGTGCCCGGAATAGGTAGCCAGGGGCTATATGTGCCCGGAATAGGTAGCCAGGGGGTATATGTGCCCAGAATAGGTAGCCAGGGGCTATATGTGCCCAGAATAGGTAGCCAGGGGGTCTATGTGCCCGGAATAGGTAGCCAGGGGCTATATGTGCCCAGAATAGGTAGCCAGGTGCCTCCCGCCCCCCCCCCCCCTCCCCCCCCGCAGGAGGAGAACAGTGCAGCAGAGAGAGAGCTGGGAGCAGCGGTGGAGAAGGGGGGCAATCTCCCCCCCCCTTCCCTCACCTTAGGGTGCTCTCTCTCCCCCGCTGTCTCCTCCAATATGATGTGCAGGCTGGCGGGTGGCTGCGGGCGGAACTTACCTCTGTGTCGCAGGCGCCGGAAGTTCGGGTCCCGCAGCCGCTGAGATTCGACTCAAAAAAGATCCGGATCAAAGATCCGAATCATTCATGAGCCGGACAACACTATTCAGACTGATTAGTGTTGTCCGGCTCATGAATGATTCGGATCTTTGATCCGGATCTTTTTTGAGTCGAATCTCAGCGGCTGCGGGACCCGAACTTCCGGCGCTGGAGCGGCACAGAGGTAAGTTCCGCCTGCAGCCACTCGCCAGCCTGCACATCATCCTGGAGGAGACAGCGGGGGAGAGAGAGCACCCTACGGTGAGGGAAGGGGGGGGAGATTGCCCCCCTTCTCCACCGCTGCTCCCAGCTCTCTCTCTGCTGCGCTGTTCTCCTCCTGCGCTGCGGGGGGGGCTCTAAACCGGACAACTTAATTGTCCGGTTTAGCATGCCTTTTTGCACCGGACACAGCGCACAAAAACCGGACTGTCCGGTGTAAAACCGGACACCTGGCAACCCTAAAGGTGAGGGAAGGGGGGGGGGGAGGTTGCCCCCCTTCTCCACCGCTGCTCCCAGCTCTCTCTCTGCTGTGCTGTTCTCCTCCTGCGCTGCGGGGGGGGGGCTCTAAACCGGACAACTTAATTGTCCGGTTTAGCGTGCCTTTTTGCACCGGACACAGCGCACAAAAACCGGACTGTCCGGTGTAAAACCGGACACCTGGCAACCCTACAAGTTAGCGCAGTTAGGGTGCAAAAAAGTGCCACACATGTGGTATCGCTGTACTTACAATTTAGCACCCAGCCCAAAATGCCAGGACAGTAAACACACCCCACAAATGACCTCATTTTGGAAAGTAGACATCGCAAAGTATTCAGAGAGGGGCATAGTGAGCCCGTGGCAGATTTCTTTTTTGTTTGTCACAAGTTAGCAGAAATGGAAACTTTTTTTTATTTAATTTTTTTTGTCACAAAGTGTCATTTTCCGCTAACTTGTGACAAAAAATAAAATCTTCTATGAACTCACCATGCCTCTTAGTGAATACTTTGGGGTGTCTTCTTTCCAAAATGGGGTCATTTGGGGGGTATTTATACTATCCTGGAATTCTAGCACCACATGAAAACTGACAGGTGCTCAGAAAAGTCAGAGATGCTTCAAAATGGGAAAATTCACTTTTTGCACCATAGTTTGTAAACGCTATAACTTTTACCCAAACCAATAAATATGCACTCAGTGGATTTTTTTAATCAAAGACATGTAGCACAATACATTTGGACAAAAATGTATATAGAAATTTTACTTTATTTGAAAAATGTCAGCACAGAGTTAAAAAAAATCATTTTTTGACAAAATTCATGTCTTTTTTGATGAATATAATAAAAACTAAAAATCACAGCAGCAATCAAATAGCACCAAAAGAAAGCTGTATTAGGGACAACAAAAGGAGGTAAAACTCATTTAGGTGGTAGGTTGTATGACCGAGCAATAAACCGTTAAAGCTGTAGTGGTCTGAATGGAAAAAAAGTGTCTGGTCCTTAAGGGGTATTATGACTGCAGTCCTTAAAGCCAATGGGTACCGCTATAAAAATAAAAAAGTCAGCTACTCACCTAAGGAGAGGGAAGGCTCGGTCCTAATGAGCCTTCCCTCTTCTCTCCCGGTGCCCTCGGTGCTGCGCTGGCTCCCCCGTTCGCGTCCGCCGCCGCAGGGACTTCAGAGGTCTTCGGGAGCACTCGGGCTTTCGAAGACAGGCCGCTCCATACTACGTACGCGTGAGTGCGTCATAGAGGGCGCTCGCGCATGCGTACTATGGAGCGTCCCCGTCCTCGGGAGCCTGAGTGCTCCCGAAGGCTTCCGAAACATCCCTTCGGCTGTGGAAGTGGCAGTATTTGACCGAACTGGTCGAATACTGCCACGGGGGATCCTGCGCGGGACCGGGCACCGGGAGAGGAGAGGGAAGGCTCATTAGGACCGAACCTTCCCTCTCCTTAGGTGAGTATCTGACTTTTTTTTTTTTTAAACGGTAAACATTCACTTTAAGTGATAAAAACATAGGTGAACCTCGGAATGAAATTAAAAACTTTCATCACGCAACATTGGTGTAACGATTGGTGTAGCAACACAGACGTCTGATTATTGTGTGATTTGCAGTATCACCAATAATGAAGAAACTATACCTGATTATGTGGTGATCTGCAGAATCACCAATAATACAAGTATAGCACAGATATACTGAGTGTATAGTGCTTGGTGCAACAGTACTGAATATTTTAGCAAGACCTCACCAGAGGAGCTGGTGGGTACTATCAGAAGCACCTCACCAGTGACAAGGGCTCACTGGTGAGTAGAGTGGTCAGACAGGCTAGGATCGGTAACAGACAGGCAGAGACAGTACAAAATCGGCAGGCAAGAGGGTAGTAATATTCAGGCAGAGTCGGCAACAGAATCAGATGGGCAGAAGTACAGAGTCGATAAGCAAGAGCAAAGGTCAGAGGAGAGCCAGAGTCATACACAGAAAATCAAGTAATAAACAATAGTACAATAATCCTAGTCTTGTGTGAAATCCCTGGTTTCCTCCCAGATCAAAACACACCGGATACTGTCTAAGGTCTGAGCGTTCACACAGAGTATTCGCAACAGCAGACAGGTTGCGAGTGATTCCCGAAGGCTTCAAAGAGACATTTCTCAATTTTAGCGTACAAGGAATTCTGTCGAAGTTTTCCCAAAACATACCTCACGTGTTCCCTGTGTTCAGCTAGACTAGGTGAAAAAATGAGTATATCGTCCAAATAGACAAGGACAAATCGCCCTAACACTTCTCTGTGAGCGCCGTGAGTCTCCTCTAGCATCAGCCGACCAGCTGGTCAGCTCACCCGGGCTGACCGCAGTGCTCTCACCTACTGGTCCCTGCTTGCATCCCTCGTGCTTTCTATCCCCCTCTCGCTTCCTGGAGGCTTCCAAACAGCCGTCTGCAGCACCACCCAATCAATTTTCTCACACCAAGTGACTCATCAGGATCCCGGGCTCTCCATGCGCCCAAATCACCAATGGCAATATGTACACGGTCATACTTACCTCCTGTGTAGCCTACTCGTCAATCTCTTTCTCCTCTCCCACATCCTGTTTGTCCACTGTGAATGATGGAGTTCTTGTCCTCCATTTTAAAAATGGCAGTGACTCTGTGACAGCTTCCAGGTTAGCATACTATTAAACTGTAATATCACCCACTGAGCCATAAGGGAAACATGGACATTACCTTGCACATCAGTTGTCTTTTCAGCTACTGACAGCAACTGATATATATCAGCTCCGGCAAAATCTTGTCAGAACTGGAAGGGATCATTGTTAGAAGAAAATGGTGAGCTTCTGAGAGGACCTAATGTGAGGTAAGTATGTAATATTTAATTGCAGGTACATTTGCAGGATATTTTTCACTGATTTGATATCCTGAAAGCTCAGCAAGGATGTGAGTTCAGGTTCCTACTTTGTTGCAGTAAGCTTGTTTTGTATTTTGTATTTTTGCCGGATTAGGAGAATTCTTACACCAAACTGCAGGACCTCAAAATAGCCAGAGAAATGTGCATGCTCACTTATAAATATGGCTGATGACTGATGAGCATTGCACTTAAGTAAGTTTTTAAATCTTGTTCCAATTTATAACAGCTAGAATTTCAGGCTCACTGCCTTATCCGTTAACCCCTTCTTCTACTACCCCAGTGTCTCCACCTTCAGGGGTTTCAAACTCAATCACATAAGGAGCCAAAATCTGAAAAACGGTCTTAGTTGTGGGTCACGTTGTTTATTAACCCTTAGCAGTTTGATCATTTCTGAATTTTAGGTTTTAAAAGCGGTGCAATTTTTTCACAAGCTTTTAAACCCTAAAAATCCTACCACTAGATAGATCTGCAGCAGCTTTGCACATTACTTACCTCCCATGGATCCAGCGGATTACCACTCTGAGCTGCGGATTTCTGGCCCGAGCCTGACTTGGGGTTACCGCTAGGGATGTCACGAACACCATAATTTCAAACCTTCGCAAATGAGCAACCGCCAAACACTTCAATGGGAAGGCGAATTCTAAAACCTATAGGGATTGGCCACAAAAGTGCTAGAAAAGTTGTTTCAAGGGGCCTAACACCTGGACAGTAGAGATGGCTCGAACCTCCGCAAAAAGTTTGGTTCGCTCGAACCTCCGCAAAAAGTTTGGTTCGCGTGAACTTTCGCGAACCGCAATAGACTTCAATGGGGAGGCAAACTTCGAAAACTAGAAACATTTATGCTGGCCACAAAAGTGATGGAGAAGATGTTTCAAGGGGTATAACATCCAGCTTTTTGCATGGAGGAGTGGGATACATGCCAAAAGTCCCCAGGAAAAATCTGGATTTGATGCACAGCAGCATTTTACATAGTTACATAGTTATTTGGGTTGAAAAAAGACATACGTCCATCGAGTTCAACCAGAGAACAAAGTACAACACCAGCCTGCTCCCTCACATATCCCTGTCAATCCAGAGGAAGGCGAAAAACCCTTACAAGGCATGGTCCAATTAGCCCCAAAAGGGAAAAAAAATCCTTCCCGACTCCAGATGGCAATCAGATAAAATCCCTGGATCAACATCATTAGGCATTACCTAGTAATTGTAGCCATGGATGTCTTTCAACGCAAGGAAAGCATCTAAGCCCCCTTTAAATGCAGGTATAGAGTTTGCCGTAACTACTTCCTGTGGCAATGCATTCCACATCTTAATCACTCTTACTGTAAAGAACCCTTTCCTAAATAAATGGCTAAAACGGTTTTCCTCCATGCGCAGATCATGTCCTCTAGTCCTTTGAGAAGGCCTAGGGAGTAGGGACAAAAAGCTCATCCGCCAAGCTTTCATATTGCCTAGAGGTGTAGCGAACGGTTCGCCGGCGAACGGTTCCAGGCGAACTTAGGGGGTTCGCGAACTTTTGCGGAAGTTCGATTCGCCCCATAATGCACTATGAGGGTCAACTTTGACCCTCTACATCACAGTCAGCAGGCACATTGTAGCCATTCAGGCTACACTAAGCCCTGGAGCCCCCCCCCCCCTTATATAAGGCAGGGTCCGGCGGCCATTAGCCTCACTCGTGTGCCTGCTAGAGAGAGGAAAGGGACAGCTGCTGCAAACTTTTTCTCCTAGGGACAGATTAGTTAGGTTCTAGGCTGCTTTGCTTGCTCCTGACTGATTATTATTGCTTTTAAAGCACCCAGCAACAGCTCTTTTCAGAGCTCAACCCGTACATTTTTTTTTTCTGTGTGTCAAACTGACACTTTTGTTGCATGCACAGCCTTGCTAATTGATATTGTGTGTGCCACTACCAGCAGCCCAGCACATTCAGTGACTACCTGTGTGTGTGACAAGGAGCTGCACATTGTACTACCCCAGTACCTGTTGTGTTTACTTAACCCACCTCAACACTGCATATACCTAGCGTTGGGTTGAGTGAACCCAGCTCACTGCATCTAACTACCTGTTGTGTTGAGTGAGAACCCACCTGGCCACCTCACTGCATCTAACTACCTGTTGTGTTGAGTGAGAACCCACCTAAGTCACTGCATCTTAAGTACCTTTACTGTTGAGTGAACCCAGCTCACTGCATCTAACTACCCAGTACCTGTTGTGTTTACTTAACCCACCTCATCACTGCATATACCTAGCGTTGTGTTAAGTGAACCCAGCTCACTGCATCTAACTACCTGTTGTGTTGAGTGTGAACCCACCTGGCCACCTCGCTGCATCTAACTACCTGTTGTGTTGAGTGAGAACCCACCTCACTGCATCTTAAGTACCTTTACTGTTGAGTGAACCCAGCTCACTGCATCTAACTACCCAGTACCTGTTGTGTTTACTTAACCCACCTCATCACTGCATATACCTAGCTTTGTGTTGAGTGAACCCAGCTCACTGCATCTAACTACCCAGTACCTGTTGCGTTTACTTAACCCACCTCATCACTGCATATACCTAGCATTGTGTTGAGTGAACCCAGCTCACTGCATCTAACTACCTGTTGTGTTGAGTGAGAACCCACCTGGCCACCTCACTGCATCTAACTACCTGTTGTGTTGAGTGAGAACCCACCTCAGTCACTGTATCTTAAGTACCTTTACTGTTGAGTGAACCCAGCTCACTGCATCTAACTACCCAGTACCTGTTGTGTTTACTTAACCCACCTCATCACTGCATATACCTAGCGTTGTGTTGAGTGAACCCAGCTCACTGCATCTAACTACCTGTTGTGTTGAGTGAGAACCCACCTGGCCACCTCACTGCATCTAACTACCTGTTGTATAGCGTAACGAGAACAGAGGCGCCAAAAGAGTAAAAACAGTAATTAAAAGTTTTAAAAAAAAGGCTTAGGAGGCAGTGGTGGACTTACCTCCTGCAAGCAGACACAACAAGCTGTGTATTCATAAATAAATAGATTTATTGGTACACTCCGGGGGGGGGGGGGGGGGGGATAGTCACAACGCGTTTCGCAGGTAAACCCCGCTTCCTCAGGCAATAACAAATGGAGTACACATAACAGCAATATGTCCGGGTAACACCTGGCGCCAGGTGTTACCCGGACATGTTGCTGTTATGTGTACGCCATTTGTTATTGCCTGAGGAAGCGGGTTTTACCTGCGAAACGCGTTGTGACTACCCCCCCCCCCCCCCCCCCGGAGTGTACCAATAAATCTATTTATTTATGAATACACAGCTTGTTGTGTCTGCTTGCAGGAGGTAAGTCCACCACTGCCTCCTAAGCCTTTTTTTTAAAACTTTTAATTACTGTTTTTACTCTTTTGGCGCCTCTGTTCTCGTTACGCTATACTTAATATCCACCCTTGGTGGAGGGGGATACCCCAACTTTTTCCTGTCTACAGAGAGCGACTTCTTATTCCTGAGTGAGGACAGGCTAAATTCCTCACCTGCCTACACAGTGGTTGCCTGGTGGTAACCCTGGTTTGTGAGTATATCATTGTACTCTTTTCTACATTTACCCATTGTCTTAACCTACTACACTATAATTGGCTCTCGGTTCCTCTTTTTACATATAACTACCTGTTGTGTTGAGTGAGAACCCACCTCAGTCACTGCATCTTAAGTACCTTTACTGTTGAGTGAACCCAGCTCACTGCATCTAACTACCCAGTACCTGTTGTGTTTACTTAACCCACCTCATCACTGCATATACCTAGCGTTGTGTTGAGTGAACTCAGCTCACTGCATCTAACTACCTGTTGTGTTGAGTGAGAACCCACCTGGCCACCTCACTGCATCTAACTACCTGTTGTATTGAGTGAGAACCCACCTCACTGCATCTTAAATACCTTTACTGTTGAGTGAACCCAGCTCACTGCATCTAACTACCCAGTACCTGTTGTGTTTACTTAACCCACCTCATCACTGCATATACCTAGCGTTGTGTTGAGTGAACCCAGCTCACTGTATCTAACTACCTGTTGTGTTGAGTGTGAACCCACCTGGCCACCTCGCTGCATCTAACTACCTGTTGTGTTGAGTGAGAACCCACCTCACTGCATCTTAAGTACCTTTACTGTTCAGTGAACCCAGCTCACTGCATCTAACTACCTGTTGTGTTGAGTGAGAACCCACCTCACTGCATATAGCTAGCATACCCCGAGATGGACAAAATGGACAAACCAGGTAGAGGAAGAGGTAGAGGCAGACCCAGAGGAAGGCCACCAGGCACCGGCAGGTCTGTGGCTGTACAAGGTGGTGTTGCTGTGATTTCGTGCGGACCTGCCCCAAAATACAGTGCTCAGAAGAAGGCACGTGCCATCACTTCCTAAAATCGTGAGGAGGTGATTGAGTATTTAACACAGAACACCTCATCTCCCGCAGCCACCAGCGCTACAACAAGCACCACATCCGCTGCATTTGACACTTCGCAGGAGTTATTTGGTGGTGGTGGTGAAATCACTGATTCCCAGCCACTACTGCAGCAACAACAAGAAGGCGCAGGTACACCACCTCCTACTTCTGAGTTAGGTGGCGATAGTATAAACGTAACGTGTGTGGATGGGGATTATGGTGGACCACCTGAAGTTGGTGCACTTGAGGAGGTGTCTGAGGAAAGCGCAGCTGGCCAGGAGGATTATGATGACGATTATACGGATACCACATATGTTCCCGGTAGAGGAGATGACCAGGTGGACAGTTGAGAGGAGGAGTCAGAGAGCAGTAGGAGGAGACGACTCCATGATAGAAGCAGAGGGAGCTCGTCCTCAGAAACAGCTGGAGGCAGTGTCCGGCGCCATGTATCACCAGCTATGGCCAGCCAGCCAACATGCCCTTCAACGTCAGCTGCTGATGCCACCCTAGCGCCATCACCCCAGGGGGGTTCAGCGGTTTGTAAATTTTTTTAACGTGTGTGTCTCAGATCGGAGCAAAGCCATCTGTTGTCTCTGCCAGCAAAAATTGAGCCGTGGAAAGGCCAACTCTCACGTAGGGACAAGTGCCTTACGAAGGCACCTGGAGAGAAGGCACAAACAGCTATGGCAAGAACACCTGAGGAAAAGCAGCACCCCTCAAAAGACAAGCTTCATCCACTTTCTCCCTTGCACCTTCACAGCCACCCTCCTCCACACCGCCTCTTCCCTTGAGCGGTTCCTTCTCCTCTGCCCACAGCAGTACCCAGCTGTCCGTGAAGGAAAAATTTGAGCGAAAGAACCAAATGTCTGCCAGTCACCCTCTTGCCCGGCATCTGACAGCTGGCGTGGCGGAACTATTAGCTCGCCAGCTATTACCATACAAGCTGGTGGAGTCGGAGGCTTTCCGTAAGTTTGTGGCCATTGGTACACCGCAGTGGAAGATACCAGGCCGCAATTATTTTTCACAAAAGGCCATACCCAAACTGTACCGTGCAGTTGAGAGGCAAGTGGTGTCATCTCTGCCACACAGCGTTGGGTCAAGGGTCCACCTGACCACGGATGCCTGGTCTGCCAAGCACGGGCAGGGCCACTACATTACATACACAGCCCATTGGGTCAACCTGGTGACCAACGGCAGCAAGCAGGGAGTATGTGGCTGTGCAGAGGACCGACTTGTCACACCTCCACGGCTTGCAGGCAGGCCTCCAGCCACCTCCTCTCCACCTGCTATCACCGCTTCGCTGTCATTATCCTCCTACTCCTCCTCCTTGGCTTGTGCCGCCATCTCCTCTCCAGCTACACAGCCCCAGCACCCCAGGGCCTATGCTGCATGCCAGGTGCGACGATGTCATGCAGTGTTAGACATGTCTTGCCTGAAAGCGGAGAGTCACACTGAAGCAGCTCTCCTGGCTGCTCGTAACAAACAGGTGGAGCAATGGCTGACCCCGCACAAGCTTGAGATCGGCAACGTGGTGTGTGACAATGGCAGCAATCTCATTGCTGCGTTGAATTTGGGAAAGCTGACACACATACCCTGCATGGCATATGTGCTTAATCTGGTCGTGCACAGATTTGTGTCCAAGTACCCAGGCTTAGAGGATGTCCTGAAGCAGGCCAGGAAGTTGTGTGGGCATTTCAGGCGCTCTTACAAGGCCATGGCACGCTTTGCGGACATTCAGCGTAGAAACAACTTGCCGGTGAGACGCCTGATTTGCAATAGCCCGACTCGCTGGAATTCCACACTGCTGATGTTCTCTCGCCTGCTAGACCAGGAGAAAGCCGTCACCCAGTACCTGTATCATTACAGTACAAGGACACAATCTGGGAGGATGGGGATGTTGTGGCCCAACAACTGGACACTGATGCGAAATGCATGCAGGGACATGGAGCCATTTGATGAGGTGACCAAACTGGTGAGTCGCGATGAGGGCACCATCAGCGACTTGATCCCCTACGCCTACTTCCTGGAGCGTGCCGTGCATAGAGTGGTGGATACAGCTGTGGAGGAGCGTGAACAAGAAGAGTTAGGGCAGCAGGAGTCGTGGGAGCCATTTACACACGAACCCGATGTTTCCACAACACCGGCGGCAGCACAGAGGGGGGAGGAAGAGGAAGAAGAGGAGTCGTGTGGGGAAGGAGAGGAGTCATACTCTGATGATGGTGATGATGAGGAAGGTGTTTCTGTGGAGGAGGAAGAGGCGGCGGAAGGAGAACAACCGCGGCAGCCATCACAGGGGGCTTCTGCTGCTCCACGTTCCCGTGGTATTGTTCGTGGCTGGGGGGAGGAAGAGGAGTTGCGTCCTGTCACTGAGGAAGAGCAAGAGGAGATGGAGAGTACGTCTGCATCCAGATTTGTGCACGTGTCCTCTTTCATGTTGTCCAGCCTGTTGAGGGACCCCCGTATCAAAAAACTCAAGACGAATGACCTGTACTGGGTGGCCACGCTACTAGACCCTCGGTACAGGCACAAAGTGGCGGACCTCTTAACAACTCAACAAAAGGCGGAAAGGATGCAGCACTTGCAGAACAAGCTGTCGATGATGCTTTACAATGCATTTAAGGGTGATGTGGCTGCACAACGCAATCAAGGTACCACTGGCAGTAACCCTCCTCCTCCCAAGTCCACGCAGGCAAGAACAGGACGCTCCAGCGATCTCAGGGTGATGTCGGACATGCGGACGTTCTTTAGTCCAACTCCGCGCCATAGTCCTTCCGGATCCACCCTCCACCAACGCCTGGACCGGCAGGTAGCCGACTACCTGGCCTTGAGTGTGGATGTAGACTCTGCGAAAAGTGACGATGAACCCTTGGACTACTGGTTGCGCAGGCTTGACCTGTGGCCAGAGCTGTCCCAATTTGCCATACAACTTCTCTCTTGCCCTGCCGCAAGCGTCCTGTCAGAAAGGACCTTCAGTGCAGCTGGAGGCATAGTTACTGAGAAGAGAAGTCGCCTAAGTCACGACAGTGTTCAGTACCTGACCTTTATCAAAATGAATGAGGAATGGATCACGGAGGGCTACTGCACGACCGAAGACTAAGTCAGTCCCCACACACAGCATCTCTGCCTGCAGGCCGCTTGACTGCCTTCTCTGCCACTACCAACAGGGTCCAGGACTCTAAGCAGATTCCTGAATTTTTTTAGGCCGCTGCTAGCAGCTACACTAATTTTTCTGGTGCGTGTACATGTGCCCATCCCCCTTCGTGATCATTACCTTGCCGCGGTGAAGGGGCTTGCGCATCCCAATGAAGCAATGACCGCCGGCTATTTGAGTGTCTCGGGTGGGGGTGGCACACAAAAGATAATAAGGTCGTTACTTCATTGTGGTCAGACCAAATTTAATTAGCTGGACAGTCACTGTTCTGTCATTCAGCTACATCAGCCGGGCGAGCATATGGGCTGAAAAGCTACCATCACCTGTACTCTCGTCATGGTGCGCACCAGTCCAGCTCAGCCGTCACTACACAAATGGCTGTTTGCAGTCACTGCATACCTTTCACTGCATCTGTGACTGAAGATTATACCTGGCAGTCAGTGCATAACTTGCACTTGAATGGATACACTTTCAAACAATTTAAAAATACAACCATCTAAACTTTCAAACAATTTAAAAATACAACCATCTATCATTTTCAAAAAATGTAAAAAAAAGGGCAAAAAAACTTGCCCTTCGTAAAACATTCTTGGCAAATGATTTCGACTTGGTTTGTCTTCCGCTGGCTCAAGGGTCCATCTGACCACAGATGCCTGGTCTGCAAAGCACGGTCAGGGCAGCTACAGCATGGGTCTCAGCAGGCTCCCACTTCGGGTCGGAATCCAACCTTCATTCCCTGCGGTGACAATGGCAGACTTGCCCTCCATAACGGATTCCCGTTAAAGGATTTAAAGTTAATTCATTTCAATTAGGGCCGCAAAAGGTCCTCCTGAGTCCTGTATTGTTATTTTTGGTCACTACCTCGGGGCGGGCGTGCATGCCTGCCTGCCTCCCTCCTTGCCTGGATGTGTGGTGGTAGACGTTGATCAGGCTCCAACTCCAGAACGCAATACAAGAGGGAGCTCGTCCTCAGAAACAGCTGGGGGCAGTGTCCGGCGCCATGTATCGCCCGCTATGGCCAGACAGCCAACATGCCCTTCAACCTCAGCTGCTGATGCCACCGTAGCGCCATCAGCCCAGGGGGGCTCAGCGGTTTGGAAATTTTTTAACGTGTGTGTCTCAGATCGGAGCAAAGCCATCTGTTGTCTCTGCCAGCAAAAATTGAGCCGTGGAAAGGCCAACTCTCACGTAGGGACAACTGCTTTACGAAGGCACCTGGAGAGAAGGCCCAAACAGCTATGATTGGCAAGAACACCTGAGGAAAAGCAGCACCCCTCAAAAGACAAGCCGCGGAGAACAACCGCGGCAGCCGTCGCAGGGGGCTTCTGCTGCTCCACGTTCCCATGGTATTGTTCGTGGCTGGGGGGAGGAAGAATGGATACACTTTTAAACAATTTAAAAATACAATTATCTAAACTTTCAAACAATTTAAAAATACAACCATCTAAACTTTCAAACAATTTAAAAATACAACCATCTATCATTTTCTAAAAATTTAAAAAAAAGGGCAAAAAAACTTGCCCTCCGTAAAACATTCTTGGCAAATGCTTTCGACTTGGTTTGTCTTCGCTGGCTCAAGGGTCCATCTGACCACAGATGCCTGGTCTGCAAAGCACGGTCAGGGCAGCTACAGCATGGGTCTCAGCAGGCTCCCACTTCGGGCCGGAATCCAACCTTCATTCCCCGCGGTGACAATGGCAGACTTGCCCTCCATAACGGATTCCTGTTAAAGGATTTAAAGTTAATTCATTTCAAATACACAGCAGGGCCTCGAAAGTCCACCTCCTGTATTGTTATTTTTGGTCACTACCTCGGGGCGGGCGTGCATGCCTGCCTGCTGCCCTCCTTGGATGTGTAGTGGTAGCCGTTTCTCAGGCTCCACACCGGATTCCATCCCTCATTCCCCGGCCATTACCCGGGGTCACAAATGGCAGACTTGCCCACCTCCATATGATTCTCGTGAAACGAATGTGGTGTCATCTTTGCCCGCCATAACTGGTTCTCGTTAAAGGATTTAAAGTACATTCATTTTAAATACACAGCAGGGCCTCGAAAGTCCTCCTCCTGTATTGTTATTTTCGGTCACTACCTCAGGGCGGGCGGGCGTGCATGCCTGCCAGCTGCCCTCCTTGGATGTGTAGTGGTAGCCGTTGCTCAAGCTCCACACCGGATTCAAACCCCTCATTCCCCGGCCATTAGCCGGGGTCACAATGGCAGACTTGCCCGCCTCCACAGGATTCTCGGTACTGAACAAGTACACAGCAAGTACAAAATGTAATTTAAAAACAAAACATAAGCTTTTTAACAATGCCATGGAAAGTTGAGAAGGCAGCCACACATTACCTGACATCACTGAGTGAGGAAGAGCAATCTCGCCATGTTGCGCAGTAGTCCAGCATGGCCGTCACTACACAAACAGCTGTTTGCGGTGCGTTACACAGTGAGTTTGGTATGTCAGTGTGAAGCAGTACTCTAATTACACTCCCTGATTGATGTATACACATGCAAGATGTTTGAAAGCACGTTAGGCCTGCAATTTAGCATTCAATGTGATTTCTGACCTTAAAACGCTGCTTTGCGTCACATCCAGATTTTTCCCTGGGACTTTTGGCATGTATCCCACTCCGCCATGCCCCTCTCCAGTTGAGCCGTGGAAAGGCCAACTCTCACGTAGGGACAACTGCTTTACGAAGGCACCTGGAGAGAAGGCCCAAACAGCTATGATTGGCAAGAACACCTGAGGAAAAGCAGCACCCCTCAAAAGACAAGCCGCGGAGAACAACCGCGGCAGCCGTCGCAGGGGGCTTCTGCTGCACCTGCTTTAAAACTGCAATATCTTTCCTGTAATGTGGTGCCCAGAACTGAATTCCATATTCCAGATGTGGCAGAAATCACATTGCATGCTAAATTGGAGGCCTAAAGTGCTTTAAAACATCTTGCATGTGTATACATCAATCAGGTAGTGTAATTAGTGTACTGCATCACACTGACAGACCAAACTCACTGTGTAAAGCACCGCACACAGCTGTTTGTGTAGTGACGGCTAAATTGGAGGCCTAAAGTGCTTTAAAACATCTTGCATGTGTATACATCAATCAGGTAGTGTAATTAGTGTACTGCATCACACTGACAGACCAAACTCACTGTGTAAAGCACCGCACACAGCTGTTTGTGTAGTGACGGCCGTGCTGGACTGGTGCGCACCACGACGAGAGTGCAGATGATGGCGGCTTTCCAGCCCATATGGTCGCCTGGCTGAGGTAGCTCAATGACAGAACAGTGACTGTTAGACCCCTTAAAACATCTTTTTCCATCACTTTTGTGGCCAGCACAATTTTTTCTATTTTTCAAAGTTCGCCTCCCCATTGAAGTCTATTGCGGTTCGCGAACTTTTCCGCGAACCGAACCTTCCGCGGAAGTTCGCGAACCGAAAATCGGAGGTTCGCGACATCTCTAATATTGCCCTCGAATGTATTTATACATTTTAATTAGATCCCCTCTAAGGTGACTTTTCTCTAGACTAAATAAACCCAGTTTATCTAACCTTTCTTGGTAAGTGAGACCTTCCATCCCACATATCAATTTTGTTGCTCGTCTCTGCACCTGCTTTAAAACTGCAATATCTTTCCTGTAATGTGGTGCCCAGAACTGAATTCCATATTCCAGATGTGGCAGAAATCACATTGCATGCTAAATTGGAGGCCTAAAGTGCTTTAAAACATCTTGCATGTGTATACATCAATCAGGTAGTGTAATTAGTGTACTGCATCACACTGACAGACCAAACTCACTGTGTAAAGCACCGCACACAGCTGTTTGTGTAGTGACGGCCGTGCTGGACTGGTGCGCACCACGACGAGAGTGCAGATGATGGCGGCTTTCCAGCCCATATGGTCGCCTGGCTGAGGTAGCTCAATGACAGAACAGTGACTGTCCAGCTGATCGAATTTGGTCTGTCCACAATGAAGCAACGACCTTATTATCTTGGGTGTGCCCCCCCAGACACTCATATAGCCGGCGGTCATTGCTTCATGGTGATACGCAAGCCCCTTCACCGCGGCAAGGTACCGATCATGAAGGGGAATTGACACATGTACATTCCTTTTGTTTTGTTGTTGCAGCTGCAGTGCAGCCAGAAAAATTAGGCAGGCATGTACATGCACCAGAAAAATTATTATAGCGGCAGCTGCTAATTCTGGAATCCGCTTGGAGTCCTGGACTCTGTTGGTGGTGGCGGAGAAGGCAGTCAAGCGGCCTGCAGGCAGAGATGCTGTGTGGGGACCGACTTAAGGGGCCCATACACCTAACGATTTTCCCGCCGATATACAGCCGATTCGATCACAGTGATCAAATCGGCTGTGAAATCGCCACGCACACCGCTGACAGAACAATTGATTTCCGTCCGAAATCGATCGTTCCTATCGATTCCCGTTGATCCGTCCGTGCGGAAGATTTTTCTCGATCTCCGGCGGGTCGGGAGTGCGTTGATAGCGGCATTCAAATGCCCGACGACCGACGCAATACAGCGGGTATACATTACCTGTTCCGCCGGCGCGACTCCCCTGGTCCCCGCTGTCTTCTTTCCATGCTGGGTTCCGGACCACTGCAGCTACACAGAACTTCCTGTCCCGGCAGGAAGTTTAACCACTTGAGGACCCACCCTTTACCCCCCCCCCACCTTAAGGACCAGCGTTATTTTTTGTGATCTGTGCTGGGTGGGCTCTGCAGCCCCCAGCACAGATCAGCTGGCACACAGAGCGATCAGATCGCCCCCCTTTTTTCCCCCCTATGGGGATGATGTGCAGGGGGGGTCTGATCGCTCCTCCTGTCTGGCATGTTGCGGGGGGGGGCACCTCAAAGCCCCCCTCCGCGGCAAAATTCCCCCCTCCCTCTCCTATCTGCTCATCCCCGGTGAACGGGGCTGCACAGGATGCTATCCGTCCTGTGCAGCCAGTGACAGGCTGTCCCCTGTCACATGGCGGCGATCCCCGACCGCTGATTGGCCGGGGATCGCCGATCTGCCTTACGGCGCTGCTGCGCAGCAGCGCCGTACAATGTAAACAAAGCGGATTATTTCCGCTTGTGTTTACATTTAGCCTGCGAGCCACGATCGGCGGCCCGCAGGCTATTCACGGAGCCCCTCGCCGTGAATTGACAGGAAGCAGCCGCTCGCGCGAGCGGCTGCTTCCTGATTAATCAGCCTGCAGCTGGCGACGCAATACTGCGTCGCTGGTCCTGCAGCTGCCACTTTGCCGACGCGCGGTATGAGTGCGCGGTCGGCAAGTGGTTAAACAGTAGAGTGCCCTCTACTGTTTAAACTTCCCCTGGACAGGAAGTTTAGTAGCTGCAGGAATGGTCTGGAGCGGAGAAGAAGACAGCGGGGACCAGGGGAGTCGTGCCGGCGGAACAGGTAATGTATGCGGGGAAGGGGGGGGGGGGGGGTAGCAGCTGCAGCTCCACAGATTGTGATCAGTTTCAGGCTGAAATCAATTCACAATCTGTTTGCAGTAAAGGTGGCCATACCATATCAGATCCGATTAGAGAGGGATCTATCTGTTGGTCGAATCTGATGGCAAATCGACCAGTGTATGGCCGACTTTAGTCATGGGGCAGGCAGTCACATGGCGTGCAGGCAGAGATGGTGTGTGTGGGGACTGACTTAGTTTTCGGGCGGGCAGTAGCCTCATTCATTTTGATAAAGGAGAGGTACTGAACACTTTTGTGAACTTGGCGACTTCTCTTCTCAGTGACAATGCCTCCAGCTGCGCTGAAGGTCCTTTATGACGGGACGCTTGAGGCAGGGCAAGGCAGAAGTTGGATGGCAAATTGTGACAGCTCTGGCCACAGGTCAAGCCTGCGTACCCAGTAGTCCAAGGGTTCATCACTGCACACAGTGTCTACATCCACATTTAAGGCCAGGTTGTCGGCTACCTGCCGGTCGAGGTGTTGGTGGAGGGTGGATCCGGAAGGGCTAAGGCGAGGCGTTGGACTAAAGAATGTCCGCATGTCCGACATCACCATGAGATCGCTACAGCCTCCTGTCCTTGCCTGCGTAGACATGGGAGAAGGATTACTGGCAGTGGTACGTTTATTCTGTTGTGGTGGGACATCACCCTTAAACACACTGTAAAGCATAGTTGCCAGCTTGTTCTGCAATTTGATTTGAAAACATTGACGCCACTTTGTGCCTATACCGAAGGTCTAGTAGCATGGCCACCCAGTACAGCTCATTCACCTTGAGTTTTTTTATACCGGGGTCCCTCAACAGGCTGGACAGTATGAAAGATGCCATCTGCACAAATTTGGATGCAGACGTACTATCCATCTCCTCTTGCTTTTCCTCAGTGATGTCAACTAAGTTCTCCTCCTCCCCCCAGCCACGAACAATACCACGGGAAAGTTGAGCAGCACATGCACCCTGCGACACCTGCTGCGGTTGTTCTTCCGCCACCTCCTCCTCCAATAAAAAAAAACACCTTCCTCATCATCTGACTCCTCTTCCCCACACGACTCTTCCTCCTCCCCCCTCTGTGCTGCCGCAGGTGTTGAGGAATCATCTGCTTCTGCTGAGAATTGATCACACAACTCTTCCTCCTGTTCCTGTTCATGCTCCTCAACAGCTTGATCCACCACACTACGCACGGCACGCTCCAGGAAGAAAGCATATGGGATCAAGTTGCTGACGGCACCTTCACTGCGACTCACCAGGTTTGTCACCTTCTCAAACGGCCGTATGAGCCTGCAGGCAATTCACTTGAGTGTCCAGTACTTCGGCCAGAACATCCCCATCTCCCCAGAGCATGTCCTTTGACTGTAGTTGTAGAGATACTGTTTGACGGCTTTCTCCTGTTGTAGCAGGCAGTTGAACATCAGGAGCGTTGAATTCCAGCGAGTCGGGCTATCGCAAATCAAGCGTCTCACCGGCAAGTTGTTTCTCCGCAAAGCGTGCCATGGCCGTGTAAGACCGCCTGAAATGCCCACACACCTTCCTGGACTGCATCAGGACGTCCTGTAAGCCTGGGTACTTACACACAAATCTCTGAATTATGAGATTCAGCACATGTGCCATGCAGGGTACATGTGTCAACTTTCCCAAATTCAAAGCCGAAATGAGATTGCTGCCATTGTCACACACTATGTTGCCTATCTCCAGTTGGTGCGGGGTGAGCCACTGATCCACCTGTTTGTTCACAGCAGCCAGGAGAGCTGCTCCAGTGTGACTCTCCGCTTTGAGGCAAGACATGTCTAAGATGGCGTGACACCGTCGTACCTGGCATGCAGCATAGGCCCTGGGGAGCTGGGGCTGTGTAGCTGGAGAGGAGATTGCAGCACCAGTACAGTTGAACTCAGATGGATCCTTGACCCAACGCTGTGTGCCAGAGATGACACCACTTGCCTTTCAACTTCATGGTGCAGTTTGGGTATCGCCTTTTTTGAGAAATAATTGCGGCCTGGTATCTTCCACTGCGGTGTCCCAATGGCCACAAATTTTCAGAAGGCCTCAGAGTCCACCAGCTGGTACGGTAAGAGCTGGCGAGCTAACAGTTCCGCCAAGCCAGCTGTCAGACACCGGGCAAGGGGGTGACTGGCAGACATTGTCTTCTTCCGCTCAAAAATTTCCCTCATGGACACCTGGCTGGTGCTGTGTGCAGAGGAGCATGAACCGCTCAAGGTGAGGGGCTGAGTGGAGGAGGGTGGCTGTGATTGTGAAGGTGCAAGGGAGAAAGCGGCTGAAGATGATGCACCTGAAGGAGGAAGAGGAGAAGGAGGGTGGCTTTGATTTGTGTGCTGCTTTTGCTCAGGTGGTCTTTCTATTGCAGTTTGTGCCTTTTCTCTATGTGCCTTCGTAAGGCAGTTGTCCCTACGCAGCTGTTGGCCTTTCCACGGCTCAATTTTTGGTGGCAGAGAGAACAGATGGCATTGCTCTGATTTAAGGCAGACACACAAAAAAAAATTCCAAACCGCTGAGCCCCCCTGGGGTGATGGCACTATGGTGGCCTCAGCAGCTGACGTTGAAGGGCATGTTGGCTGGCTGTCCATAGGTGGCGATACATGGCGCTGGACACTGCCACCAACTGTTTCTGATGAAGAGCTCCCCCTGCTTCTTTCAGGAACTCGTCTCCTCCTACTCCTCTCTGACTCCCCCTCTGAACTGTCCCCCTGTTCATCTCCTCTATTGGGAACCCACGTGACATCCGTATCATCATAATCATCATAATCATCCTCCCCAGCTTTGCTTGCCTCAGACACCTCATAAACTGCACCAACAGCAGGTGCTTCATTATCCTCCTCCTCACACCTTACATCCATAGTGTCACCTAACTCAGAGCTTTTCAACCTGTGGTACGCGTACCACCAGTGGTACTTTGCTGTTGGCCAGGTGGTACACACCAGGTTTGTCTGCCACTTGTGATCATCCCATCTTGTCTTCACAAAGTTCAGCTTCCCTCGTTCGCTCCCCGCTGTGCTGCCCTGCGGCATACTTCAGACCTCAGATCAGTGGTGAAGAGACAGCCAGGCAATCGGTGCACAGTGACAGTGACAGTCGGGTTACTGCTGATCTAAGGTCTGAACTATTCTGCAGGGTAGCACAGCGAGGACCTTGGGGGCTAAAGTGGCTTCCACCTTCCTCCACAGTAGAGGGGATCCAGCAAAAGGACGCCCCAAGATCTCCTTGTCAGCATACCCGCATACGCCATAGCATCTCTCCACTTTGATTTTGGTGGAAACAGCCGAGCCCGATCGGGTCCGCTCTACTGCGCAGGCCCACGGGTGGTACTTTTAAATTTTCAGGTGATAAAAGTGGTACACTTAGTGAAAAGATTGAAAAGCCCTGACCTAACTCAGACATATGAGGTGTTGTAACTTGCTTAGCACCTTCATCTTGTTGTAACAATAATGGCTGTGAATCAGTGAATTCCCCACCAAATAACTCCTGCGAAGAGTCAAATGCAGCAGATGTGGTGCTTGTGGTCAACCATGTCCTGACAATCTTGGGAGTTGATGGGACGTGCCTTCTTCTGAGCTCTATACTTTGGGCCAGGCCCGCACAAAATCATGTCAACACGACCTCGAACAGACCTGCCGGGTGGCCTGCCTCTGGGTCTGCCTCTGCCTGTTGTTTTGTCCATAGCGGGGGGGGGGGGGGGGAAGGGTGAAGTGAAAGGTATGCACTGACTTGACTAATACAATGTGCAGTCACACAGGTGCAATGAAAGGTATGCAGTGACTAGAATTACAATACAATGTGCAGCTTTCACAAAGGTGCAGTTCACAGGTATGCACGGACTGGTATATTACACAGCGTGCGGTCACACTGGTACTGTGAATAATTATGCAATGACTAGTATTACATATGTTCAGCTGTCACACACACAGGTGCCATCAACAGGTGCAGCGACTGACTGGTATATAACAGTGCGTGCGCTCACGTAGGTAGGTAGGTGCACTGAACAGGTGGGTATGCAGTGATTGGTATTACAAATGTGCAGCTGTCACTCACACAGGTAGTCACTGAATGTGCTGGACCTGGCAGTGGCACAGTAGGAATTACCAGGGGGCCAAGGTCCAGCAGCTGGGACTGACTGACAGGGCTGTATATGCAACACAAGTGTCTGTGGGGGACACCCAAAAAAAATAGATCACAAGAACAACATTAGCTCTCAAAAGAGCTGTTAAGGATGAGGAGTACTTTTTAGCAATAAGTATCAGCAAGAAGGAGCAACCTAACAAGCCTAACACAAGAGCCTAACTAAGCTTTACCTATGTCAGCAGGTTCTCTCCCTTCTCTAATTACTGCAGCCACGCGAGTGAGTGAAAAGGCTGACGCTGCCTGTGTTTTATAGGGGGGGCTCCAGGAGGGAGTGTAGCCTGATTGGCTACTCTGTGTCTGCTGACTGTGATGTAGAGGGTCAAAGTTGACCCTAATGATGTAGTATAGGGGGCGGGTTGAACTCGCATATAGTTCGTGGTTGGTTCGTGCAAATAAGTTTGCGGTCGAACCGTTCGGGCCATCTCTACTGGACAGTGGCATGCAGGAGGGGGATCCATGGCAAAATTTCCACCCAAAATTATGAAGTTGACGCAGACTAATGTTTAAATCTGTAAAGGGCAGAAATCACTTTACATTCCTAAATTTGTGGAATAAAGTGCTTTAAAACATCCGGCGTGTGTAAGGGCTAGGCCTGTTACACACTGAAAGTTGAAATGCCGCGTTTACTGCACCGCAAACAACCGCAGAGAGCACTAGTGATAACTTCAGGTGAACAAATCATTGTTTTCACTAGTTGACACATTCAGGACATAAATGTTAGTCCTCTTGCCGGCAATCATTGTGTAATGGTCAGTGTGCTTCGTGGGAGTGCAGGCGATCGCGGTTTCCAGCCCCTATGGTCGGGCTGAGGTAGTTCAATGACAGGTGACAAAAAAACAATGATTATGCAGTGTGGACCCAGTGTTTGCCTAGTAGGCTTTATTGATCATTTGAGGTGACCATAAGAAAAAATGTTTTTACCAAAACTTATCCAGCAGATCGAATTTAGTCTCTTCACAATGAAGGGTGTGCCGACACAATAATATAGGTCATTGCTTTATTGAGCTATCCAAGCCCCTTCACCACAACAAGTTAATGAATGATCACAAAGGTGTAATTACATGTACATGCCCTTTTTTTGTTGTTGTTGCAGCCGCTGTAACACCAGAGGCCAGAAAAATTTGGCATGTACATGCCAGAAATATTAGGTTTTGTTCCAGCTGCTGTAGCAGTGGCCTGAAAAATTCAGGATTTACCTGTATGAATTTTAAAAAAAACCATTACTGTTTGGGCCCTAGTTGGTGATGGTGGAGATGGACAGCTGTGTGTGTAGTCATGCAGCGTGTAGAGAAGAAATACAGTTGTGTGGGGACTGGGTCACAAGTCTTCTGGCATTCAGTAACCCTCCGAGTTCCATGCCTCATTCATCTTAATAAAGGTAAGCTAATCAACACTTTGGTGACCTAGGGGACTTCTCTTTTCAGTGATAATCCCTCCTGCTGCACTGAAGGTCTTTTCTGACAGGACATTTGAGGCGGGGCAAGCCAAAATTTTCATGGTAAATTGTGTCAGCTCTGGCCACAGCTCAAGCCTGCACACCCAGTAGTCCTAGGGGTTCATCGCTCATCAGAGTGTTGATATCAGCAGTTAACACCACGTAGTCCACTACCTGTCGGTCAAGGCATTCTCTGAGAGTGGATCCCGAAGGGTTGTGGCGATGCGTTGGACTTAAAAAACTCTGCATGTACGATGTTACCACCAACACATCCGTAAAGCGTCCTGTCCTTGCCAGTGTGGCCTTGGGAGGAGGATAACTGGCACCTCTTCCCGTTATATTCTCTTCCTGCTGTGACATCACCCTTAAAGGCATTGTTCAGCATAGTTTGCAGACTGTTTTGCAAATGCTACATCCTTTCCGACTTCCAGTAAGTTTGTAACATTTCCACCACTTTGTGCTTATACCAAGGGTCTAGTAGCATTGCCACCCAGTACAGGTCCTTCTCCTTTAACCTTTTTATACAGGGGTCCTTTAGCAGGCAGGGCAGCATGAAAGACCCAATTTTAACAAGGTTGGATGGAGAGGTAGCCATCTCCCATTTTTTCATCCTCACTGATGTCATCCAAGGTCTCCTCCTACAAGCCACATACAATACCAAGGGTCCCTGAAAGTTGATGACAAGCTCCCTGGGATGCTAGCTCCCATAAGTCTTCCTCCTCCACAAAGCCACCTTTCTCCTCTGACACCTCTTCAGACTCCTTTCTCTGCATTGACGAAGGTACAACAGGTGACAACAAGGCTCCTTCTGGTGTTGATGGTGACCACAACTCTTCCTCTTCCTGCTCCTGAAGAAGGGTAGAGGTGCCCAAAAATAAGTATCTCTCAGAGTATACGTTATAAAGACCTAAGTAAATACATGAGGTACCTTACCTCTCCAGATGAACCAACCCAGAAAAACAAAAGTCGGGGGAGGGGGTGGCACCCACCTGGCTGTGGGTGGGGGGGGGCGCTGAGCTGGAGGGGGTAGCGGGCATGAAGGGGGTATTGGGCACTCCCTCACCTGGGTCCCCGATCTGTGCTCTCCCTCCAGTTATTATGCGCAGCAGCATAGTAATATCAAGCAGCGGGCAGGGATGACTCACCTCTTCCGCGTTCCAGCGTGCGTTCCACTCTCGTCACTTCCTGCAATGTGGCCCACTGTACTGTAAGTGAAAGGCATTGCAGGAAGTGATGAGAGAGGAACCTCCCGCTGCCAGATATCACTACGCTGTGGAGTTTAATAGCTGGAGGGGGAGTGCAGATCGGGGGACCCAGGTGAGGGAGGGCAATCCGACCCCCCTCCCTGCTACTGTCCCCAAATACCCCCTTCCTGCCCACTACCCCCTCCAGCTCCACGCCCCCCCACCCACATCCAGGTGGGTGTCGCACCCCCCCCCCCCCGAGTTCGCCGATCCCCTCCCTGTCACTGTACCTTCTGCCCCCCTTCCTGCCTGCTACCCCCTCTATGGCAGGATTAGATTGTGAGCTCCTCTGAGAACATCAGTGACATGACTATGTACTCTGTAAAGTGCTGCAGAAGATGCCAGTGCTATATAAATACATAAAAATAATATGATAGGACTTTACACTATGACTGTGGTAAGGATTAGATTGTGAGTTCCTCTGAGGACCATCAAGTGACGTGACTATGTACTCTGTAAAGTACTGCAGAAGATGTCAGCGCTATATAAATACATAACAATAATATGATAGGACATTAGACTATGACTATGGTAGGGAGTCGATTGTAAGCTCTTGTGCTGTGAGGACCATCAGTGGCATGACTATGTACTCTGTAAAGTGCTGCATATATATATATATAGAGAGAGAGAGAGAGAGAGAGAGAGAGAGAGAGAGAGAGAGAGAGAGAGAGAGAGAGAGGAGAGAGAGAGAGAGAGAGAGAGAGAGGGAGGGAGAGAGAAGAGAGAGAGAGAGAGAGAGAGAGAGAGAGAGAGAGAGAGAGAATCTAGTGTGTGTATATTGTAGTGTGTGTGTATATTGTAGTGTGTGTGTATGAGAGAGGAAGAAAATTAATAATGGAAAAGTTGTGGGAGAGAGAGAAAGACTGAGAGAGAGAGGATGCATGAAAATGAGACAAAAGGGAGAGAAATGTGGAAAAGGGAAATGGGGGCAGGGCCGCCTTTGGGGACAGACACTACAGCAATTCGCCTAGATCGCCCTCCAGTTCGAAGGCACAATTTATCTCACAAGGGCAGGGCTCTCTCCCCCTTTTGTGTCATGAAAATTATTATACATTTTATTCATCATGTTACTTTTATCACTGTACCAATTCTGTATTTTGTATTCTGTATTTTGTATCATTTTTGTATTTTGTCACTAATTATGTATCTTGTATATTGGTGTACACTATTGTCTATATTCAGGCGCGGACTGGCCCGGGGGGATAGGGGGCGGTTTCCCCCCGGGCCGCCACCTCCTCATGAATGTAGGGCCGGCCGGGCTGCACTATTTGTGTCATCATCACTTGTTTTCAGTGCTTTGTGGACGCTCGATCCAAAGCCCCGCCCCCAACAGTAGCTCTTAATTCATGTTGGACTAGAGTAAGGGGGATTGGGTGAGAGTGCTCCAGCTCCTTCCCTGAGCCTGAATGGGCTGCTGGCTGATCTGGCTCCGAACTCCGCCCCTGGACTACACTGTGTTTAGGGGAATTGCAAATGGACTCTGGCTGCAGGGAAGCCAGGAACCGGGGCCAAAATCACGGCGAAGCTCTGCCCTCAAATTACCGCGAAGCTCCGCACCCAAATGACTGTGAAGCTCCGCCCCTAAACCGTGGAATTTTGTGAATGCAGGACTCTGGAGTGGTGAGTTACATCATCCTTCTCTCCAGTACCCTACAAACTTTACATTGGGGGGCTCCCGCGCCCCTGTCTCTCTCCCACCACATAAATTGACAGTTTTACTAGCTACTTATATTGGGAGGGGGCTCCCTGGCTTATTGTGGGGGCTCTATAGTACTTATGCTGGGGGGTTTCCCTGGCTTCCTATATGGGCTGTATACCTAACTATACTGGGGAGCTAACCTCACCAAACCTAACTTATGCTAACCGCACCTAATGCTAATCTCACAACCGCACCTAATGCTAACATTGCCATGCCAACTAATACTAATACTAACCTTGCCATCACTCTTTACACTAATCACCCAACCTAACGCTAACCTCACCTCTGCACCTAATGCTAACCACCTCACCACCACAGCTAACCCTAACCTCACTGCTACCGCACCTAATGCTAATCTCACAGCCGCACCTAACACTAACTACTTTACCACCTCAGCTAATGCTAATTTCGCTGCTCTAACACTAACCTTGCTGTCGCACTTAACGTCAACCACTTCACCTCCGCAGCTAAGGCTAACCTCACTGCCACCGCACCTAATGCTAATCTCACCGCTGCACCTAACACTAACCTTGCCATCGCATTTCACGCCAACCACTTCACCACCGCAACTAAGGCTAACCTCACTACCACCGCACCTAATGCAAATCTCACCGCTGCACCTAACACTAACCTTGCTGTTGCACTTAACGCTAACCACTTCACCACTGCAGCTAACGCTAACTGCCACCGCACCTAACGTTAATGTCACTGCAACACCTAACCCCACCATCACACCTAACGCAAACTTCAATGCCACACCTAATGCTAATCTCACCGCCGCACCTAACGCTAACCTCACCACCACCAAATCCAAATAATGTCGATAACATAAAAGTACATCAATCCAGGCTACATTCTGCAGGTGCTGTGTTAATGTAGCACACATTTCAGAGAGAAATACAGAGAGAGAGCCTACAGAATAATCATGCCCTAACTGTGGTGCATGGGGCCCCTGTGCGGCTGCACGGCCTGCATGGGCCTATGTCCGCCTATACCTAACACTAACTTCACTGCTGCTACACCTAACCTCTCAGCTGCTGCACCTAATAGTATCCTCATGGCCACCACACCTAATCTCACTGCCGTGCCGCTACACCTAACACTAATCCTCTTACTACCGCTACTCGCTGCTGTTACTTCTAGAGATGGCCCGAACGGTTCGCCGGCGAACGGTTTTAGGCGAACTTTGGGTGGTTCGCGTTCGCATGCGATCGCAAACTTTCCCGGAAGTTCGATTCGCCCCCATAGTGCGCCATTAGGGTCAACTTTGACCCTCTACATCACAGTCAGCAGGCACATTGTAGCCAATCAGGCTACACTCACTCCTGGAGCCACTCCCCCCCTTATATAAGGCAGGCTCCGCCAGCCATTACACTCACTCGTGTGCCTGCTATAGTGAGAGAAGGGCAAGCTGCTGCAGACTGTTTCTCCTAGGGAAAGATTAGTTAGGCTCTTGGCTTGTTAGCTTGCTCCTGGCTGATTCTTATTGTTATAATAGCAAATCACAACAGCTCTTTTGAGAGCTAATCTTGTTCTTATGATCTATTTTTTTTGTGTGTCCCACTGATCTAACACTTGTGTTGCATAGACAGCTTTTGTAATTCATACTGTGTGAGACTGCCAGCCAGGTCCAGCACATTCAGTGACTACCTGTGTGTGTGTGACAGGCAGCTGCACATTGTAATACCCATAACTCCATATACCAAGCTGTTGTGTTGAGTGAACCCACCTCATCACTGCATATACCTAGCTGTTGTGTTCAGTGAACCCACCTCATCACTGCATATACTTACCTACCTTTTGTGTTCAGTGAACCCACCTCATCACTGCATATACCTACCTTTTTGTGTTGAGTGAACCCACCTCATCACTGCATATGCCTAGCTGTTTTGCTGAGTGAACCCACCTCATCACTGCATATACCTATCTTTTGTGTTAAGTGAATCCACCTCATCACAGCATATACCTAGCTGTTGTGTTCAGTGAACCAACCTCATCACTGCATATACTTACCTACCTTTTGTGTTGAGTGAACACACCTCATCACTGCATATACCTAGCTTTTGTGTTAAGTGAACCCACCTCATCACTGCATATACCTAGCTGTTGTGTTCAGTGAGCCCACCTCATCATTGCATACACTTACCTACCTTTTGTGTTGAGTGAACCCACCTCATCACTGCATATACTTACCTACCTTTCGTGTTGAGTTAACCCACCTCATCACAGCATATACCTAGCTGTTGTGTTCAGTGAACCCACCTCATCACTGCATATACGTACCTACCTTTTGTGTTCAGTGAACCCACCTCATCACTGCATGTACCTATCTTTTGTGTTTAGTGAACCCACCTCATCACTGCATATACCTAGCTGTTTTGTTGAGTGAACCCACCTCATCACAGCATATACCTAGCTGTTGTGTTCAGTGAACCCACCTCATCACTGCATATACTTACCTACCTTTTGTGTTGAGTGAACCCACCTCATCACTGCATATACTTACCTACCTGTTGTGTTGAGTGAACCCACCTCATCACTGCATATACCTAGCTGTTTTGTTGAGTAAACCCACCTCATCAATGCATATACCTAGCTGCTGTGTTCAGTGCACCCACCTACCTACGTGAGTGCACGAAGTGTGATATACCACTCTGTGCATACCTGTTAACTGCTGCACCTGTATGACTGCACTTTGTATTAGTCAAATCAGTGCATACCTTTCACTTCATCCCCCCCGATATGGAGAAGATGGACAAAACAGGTAGCAGAAGAGGTAGAGGCAGACCCAGAGGAAGGCCACCCGGCACCGGCAAGTCTGTGCGAGGTCGTGTTGATGTGATTTTGTGCGGCCCTGGCCCAAAGTACAGTGCTCAGAAGAAGGCACGTCCCATCACCTCCCAAGATTGTCAGGACGTGGTTGACTATTTAACACAGAACACCTCATCTTCCGCAGCCACCAGCGCTACTACAAGCACCACATCCGCTGCATTTCACAATTCACTGGAGTTATTTGGTGGTGAAATCACAGATTCACAGTCACTACTGCTATAACAAGATGAAGGCACTAAGCAAGTTACACCACCTCATATGTCTGAGTTAGGTGGCGACACTATGGACGTAACGTGTGAGGAGGAGGATGATGAAGTACCTGCTGTTGGTGCAGTTTTGAAGTTGTCTGAGGCAAGCGAAGCTGGGCAGGATCATTATGATGATTATGATGATACGGATCCCACATGGGTTCCTAAGAGACAAAATGACAAAGGGGACAGTTCAGAGGGGGAGTCAGAGAGGAGTAGGAGGAGACGAGTTGCTGAAAGAAGCAGGAGGAGCTCGTTGTCAGAAACAGCTGGTGGCAGTGTCCAGCGCCATGTATCACCACCTATGGGCAGCCAGCCAACATGCCCTTCAACGTCAGCTGCTGAGGCCACCATAGTGCCCACACCCCAGGGTGGCTCAGCGGTGTGGAAATTTTTTGATGTGTCTGCCTCAGATCGGAGTAAAGCCATCTGTTCTCTCTGTCTCCAAAAATTGAGCCGTGGAGCTGCACATTGTAATACCCATTACTGCATATACCAAGCTGTTGTGTTGAGTGAACCCACCTCATCACTGCATATACCTAGCTGTTGTGTTCAGTGAACCAACCTCATCACTGCATATACTTAACTACCTTTTGTGTTCAGTGAACCCACCTCATCACTGCATATACCTACCTTTTTGTGTTCAGTGAACCCACCTCATCACTGCATATACCTATCTTTTGTGTTAATTGAATCCACCTCATCACAGCATATATGTAGCTGTTGTGTTCAGTGAACCAACCTCATCACTACATATACTTACCTAGCTGTTGTGTTCAGTGAACTCACCTCCTCACTGCATATACTTACCTACCTTTTGTGTTGAGTGAACCCACCTCATCACTGCATATACTTAGCTGTTTTGTTGAGTGAACCCACCTCATCACTGCATATACCTAGCTTTTGTGTTAAGTGGACCCACCTCATCACAGCATATACCTAGCTGTTGTGTTCAGTGAACCCACCTCATCACTGCATATACTTACCTAGCTTTTGTGTTCAGTGAACCCACCTCATCACTGCATATACTTACCTACCTTTTGTGTTGAGTGAACCCACCTCATCACTGCATATACCTAGCTGTTTTGTTGAGTTAACCCACCTCATCACTGCATATACCTAGCTTTTGTGTTAAGTGAACCCACCTCATCACAGCATATACCTAGCTGTTGTGTTCAGTGAACCCACCTCATCACTGCATATACCTAGCTTTTGTGTTAAGTGAACCCACCTCATCACAGCATATACCTAGCTGTTGTGTTCAGTGAACCCACCTCATCACTGCATATACTTACCTACCTTTTGCGTTCAGTGAACCTACCTCATCACTGCATATGCCTAGCTGTTTTGTTGAGTAAACCCACCTCATCACTGCATATACCTAGCTTTTGTGTTAAGTGAACCCACCTCATCACAGCATATACCTAGCTGTTGTGTTCAGTGAACCCACCTCATCACTGCATATACTTACCTACCTTTTGTGTTGAGTGAACCCACCTCATCACTGCATATACTTACCTACCTTTTGTGTTGAGTGAACCCACCTCATCACTGCATATACCTAGCTGTTTTGTTGAGTGAACCCCCCTCATCACTGCATATACCTAGCTTTTGTGTTAAGTGAACCCACCTCATCACTGCATATACCTAGCTGCTGTGTTCAGTGAACCCACCTACCTACGTGAGTGCACACAGTGTGATATACCACTCTGTGCATACCTGTTAACTGCTGCACCTGTGTGACTACCTTTCACTTCATCCCCCCCCCCCCCCCCCCCCCGATATGGACAAGATGGACAAAACAGGTAGCAGAAGAGGTAGAGGCAGACCCAGAGGAAGGCCACCTGGCACCGGCAAGTCTGTGCGAGGTCATGTTGATGTGATTTTGTGCGGCCCTGGCCCAAAGTACAGTGCTCAGAAGAAGGCACGTCCCATCACCTCCCAAGATTGTCAGGACGAGGTTGACTATTTAACACAGAACACCTCATCTTTCGCAGTCACCAGCCCTACTACAAGCACCACATCCGCTGCATTTGACAATTCACTGGAGTTATTTGGTGGTGAAATCACAGATTCACAGTCACTACTGCTACAACAAGATGAAGGCACTAAGCAAGTTACACCACCTCATATGTCTGAGTTAGGTGGCGACACTATGGACTTAACGTGTGAGGAGGAGGATGATGAAGTACCTGCTGTTGGTGCAGTTTTGAAGTTGTCTGAGGCAAGCGAAGCTGGGCAGGATCATTATGATGATACGGATCCCACATGGGTTCCTATGAGACAAGATGACCAAAGGGACAGTTCAGAGGGGGAGTCAGAGAGGAGTAGGAGGAGCCGAGTTGCTGAAAGAAGCAGGGGGTGCTCGTTGTCAGAAACAGCTGGTGGCAGTGTCCGGCGCCATGTATCGCCACCTATGGGCAGCCAGCCAACATGCCCTTCAAAGTCAGCTGCTGAGGCCACCATAGTGCCCACACCCCAGGGTGGCTCAGCGGTGTGGAAATTTTTTCATGTGCCTGCCTCAGATCAGAGTAAAGCCATCTGTTCTCTCTGTCTCCAAAAATTGAGCCGTGGAAAGGCCCACACTCATGTAGGGACAAGTGCCTTACGAAGGCACATGGAGAAAAGGCACAAACTGCAATGGGAAGAGCACTTGAGCAAAAGCAGCACACAGAAGAAAAGCCACCCTCTTTCTCCTCTTCCTCCTTCAGGTGCAGCATCTTCAGCCACTTTCTCCCTTGCACCTTCACAGCCACCCTCCTCCACTCCGCCTCTGCCCTTGAGCGGTTCCTGCTCCTCTGCCCACAGCAGCCAGGTGTCCGTGAAGGAAATCTTTGAGCGGAAGAAGCCAATATCTGCCAGTCACCCCCTTGTCCGGCGTCTGACAGCTGGTGGAACTGTTAGTTTGCCAGCTGTTACCATACAAGCTGGTGGACTCTGAGGCTTTCCGTACATTTGTGGCCATTGGGACACCACAGTGGAAGATACCAGGCTGCAATTATTTCCCTAAAAAGGCGATACCCAAACTGTAACGTGAAGTAAAGAGGCAAGTGGTATCATCTCTGGCACACAGCGTTGGGTCAAGTGTCCACCTGACCACGGATGCCTGGTCTGCCAAGCACGATCAGGGCCGCTACATTACTTACACAGCCCATTGGGTCAACCTGGTGACCGATGGCAAGCAGGGAGTAGGTGGCTGTGCAACAGACCAACTTATGACACCTGCATGTCTTGCAGGCAGGCCTCCTGCCACCTCCTCTCCTTCTGCTACATCCTCTTTGCTGTCGTCCTCCTCCTCCTTGGCTGAGTGGCAGTTCAACTCTACTGGTGCTGCGATCTCCTCTCCAGCTACACAGCCCCATCTCCCCAGAGCCTATGCTGCACGCCAGGTACGACGGTGTCACGCCATCTTAGACATGTCTTGCCTCAAAGCAGAGAGTCACACTGGAGCAGCTCTCCTGGCTGCTCTTAACAAACAGGTGGATCAGTGGCTGACCCCGCACCAGCTGGAGATAGGCAACGTGATGTGTGACAATGGCAGCAATCTCCTTTCCGCTTTGAATTTGGGAAAGCTGACACATGTACCCTGCATGGCACATGTGCTGAATCTAGTCGTTCAAAGATTTGTGTCAAGGTACCCTGGCTTAGCGGACGTCCTGAAGCAGGCCAGGAAGTTGTGTGGGCATTTCAGGCGGTCTTACACGGCCATGGCACGCTTTGCGGACATTTAGCGGAGAAACAACTTGCCGGTGAGATGCTTGATATGTAATAGCCCGACTCGCTGGAATTCGACCCTGCTCATGTTCTCTCGCCTGCTAGAACAGGAGAAAGCCGTCACCCAGTACCTGTACAATTACAGTAGAAGGACACAATCTGGGGAGATGGGGATGTTCTGGCCACCGAACTGGACACTGTGAAATGCATGCAGGCTCATGCAGCCGTTTGAGGAGGTGACCAACCTGGTGAGTCGCAGTGAAGGCACCATCAGCGACTTGATCCCCTACGTTTACTTCCTGGAGCGTGCCGTGCGTAGAATGGTGGATCAAGCTGTGGAGGAACGTGAAGAGGAATAGTTACGGCAGGAAGTATTGTGGGATCAATTCACATCAGAACCAGATGTTTCCTCAACACCTGCGGCAGCACAGGGGGAAGAAGGAGGAAGAAGAGTCCTGTGGGGAAGAAGAGGAGTCAGACTTGGATGATGAGGAAAGTGTTTCTGTGGAGGAGGAAGAGGCGGCAGCAGAAGAACAGCCGCAGCAGGCGTTGCAGGGGGCTTGTGCTATTAAATCCCGTGGTAATGTTCGTGGCTGGGGGGAGGAAGAAGACTAGAGGTGGGCTGAACGGTTCGCGGGCGAACGGTTACAGGCGAACCTCGGGTGGTTCGCCTTCGCCGGCGAAGGTGAACTTTCCCGGAAGTTCGATTCACCCCATTATGCTCTATGAGGGTCAACTTTGACCCTCTGCATCACAGTCAGCAGGCGCATTGTAGCCAATCCGACTATACTAAGCCCTGGAGCCCCCCCCCCCACCCCTTATATAAGGTAGGCTCCGGCGGCCATTAGCCTCACTCGTGTGTCTGCTAGAGACAGACTAGGGAACGCTGCTGCAGACTTGTTCTCCTAGGGACAGATTAGTCAGGCTCTTGCCTTCTTAGCTTGCTCCTAGCTGATTCTTATTGCTATAATAGCGGCCCAGAACAGCTCTTTTCAGAGCTCATCCTGCTCGTGTGATCAATTTTTTTTTCTGTGTTTGAAACAACACTTGTGTTGTTTAGACAGCATTGCTAGTTCATACTGTGTGTCCCGCTGCCAGCAGCAGCAGCAGCACATTCAGTGACTACCTGTGTGTGTGAGACACTTGTGTTGCTTAGACAGCATTGCTAATTCATAATGTGTGTGTCCCACTGCCAGCAGCCCACCAGCATTCAGCAGCACATTCAGTGACTACCTGTGTGTGTGACAGGGAGCTGCACATTGTACTACCCACCCAGTACTGCATTTACCTACTACTAGTACCTGTTGTGTTTAGTTAACCCACCTCATCACTGCATACATCTACTTTTGTGTTGAGTGAACCCACCTCGCTGCACATAACTACCTTTTGTGTTGAGTGAACTTGCCTCACTGCATATAACTACCTTTTAAGTTGAGTGAACTCACCTCACTGCATATCTACCTTTTCTGTTGAGTGAACTCACCTCACTGCATATAACTACCTTTATGTTGAGTGAACTCAGCTGACTGCATGTAACTACCTGTTGTGTTCAGTGAACTCACCTCACTGCATATATAACTACCTTTGGGTTGAATGAACTCCCCTCACTGCATATCAACCTTTTCTGTTGAGTGAACTCACCTCACTGCATATAACTACCTTTGTGTTGAGTGAACTCAGCTGACTGCATCTAACTACCTTTGGGTTGAGTGAACTCACCTCACTGCATATATAACTACCTTTGGGTTGAGTGAACTCACCTCACTGCATCTAACTACCTGTTGTGTTCAGTGAACTCACCTCACTGCATATATAACTACCTTTGGGTTGAGTGAACTCACCTCACTGCATATCTACCTTTTCTGTTGAGTGAACTCACCTCACTGCATATAACTACCTTTGTGTTGAGTGAACTCAGCTGACTGCATATAGCTACCTTTTTGTGTTCAGTAAACTCACCTCACTGCATATATAACTACCTTTGTGTTGAGTGAACTCAGCTGACTGCATCTAACTACCTGTTGTGTTCAGTGAACTCGCCTCACTGCATATATAACTACCTTTGGGTTTAGTGAACTCACCTCACTGCATATCTACCTTTTCTGTTGAGTGAACTCACCTCACTGCATATACCTAGCTTCCCCCCGAGATGGACAAAATGGACAAACCAGGTAGAGGAAGAGGTAGAGGCAGACCCAGAGAAAGGCCACCTGGCACTGGCAGGTCTGTGCGAGGTGGTGTTGCTGTGATTTCATGCGGACCTGGCCCAAAGTACAGTGCTCAGAAGAAGGCACGTGCCATCACTTCCCAAGATTGTGAGGACGTGCTTGAGTATTTAACACAGAACACCTCATCTCCCGCAGCCACCAGCGCTACAACAAGCACCACATCCGCTGCATTTGACACTTCGCAGGAGTTATTTGGTGGTGGTGGTGAAATCACTGATTCACAGCCACTACTGCAACAACAAGAAGAAGGCACAGGTACACCACCTCATACGTCTGAGTTAGGTGGCGATAGTATGGACGTAATGTGTGAGGAGAGGCATGATGAACCACCTGAAGTTGGTGCAGTTGTGGAGTTGTCTGAGGAAAGTGAAGCTGGGCAGAAGGATTATGATGATGATTATACGGATGCCACGTATGTTCCCAATAGAGGAGATGACCAGGGGGACAGTTCAGAGGGGGAGCCAGAGAGGAGTAGGAGGAGACGTTTCCTTGATAGAAGCAGAGGGAGCTCGTCCTCAGAAACAGCTGGGGGCAGTGTCCGGCGCCATGTATCGCCAGCTATGGCCAGCCAGCCAACATGCCCTTCAAGGTCAGCTGTTGATGCCACCGTAGTGCCATCACCCCAGGGGGGCTCAGCGGTTTGGAAATATTTTAAGGTGTGTGCCTCAGATAGGAGCAAAGCCATCTGTTCTCTCTGCCTCCAAAAATTGAGCCGTGGAAAGGCCAACACTCACGTAGGGACAAGTGCCTTATGAAGGCACCTGAAGAAAAGGCACAAACAGCTATGGGAAGAACACCTGAGGAAAAGCAGCACCCCTCAAAAGACAAGCCACCCTCCTTCTCCTCTTCCTCCTTCAGGTGCATCGTCTTCATCCGCTTTCTCCCTTGAACCTTCACAGCCACCCTCCTTCACACCGCCTCTGCCCTTGAGCGGTTCCTGCTCCTCTGCCCACAGCAGTAGCCAGGTGTCCATGTGAAGTCTTTGAGCGGAAGAAGCCAATTTCGGCCAGTCACCCTCTTGCCCGGAGTCTGACAGCTGGTGTGGCGGAACTATTAGCTCGCCAGCTATTACCATACAAGCTGGTGGAGTCAGAGGCTTTCCGTAAATTTGTGGCCATTGGGACACCGCAGTGGAAGATACCAGGCCGCACTTATTTTTCACAAAAGGCCATACCCAAACTGTACCGTGCAGTTCAGAGGCAAGTGGTGTCATCTATTGCGAAGAGCGTTGGGTCAAGGGTCCACCTGACCACGGATGCCTGGTCTGCCAAGCACGGGCAGGGCCGCTACATTACGTACACAGCCCATTGGGTCAACCTGGTGACCGATGGCAGCAAGCAGGGAGTACGTGGCTGCGCAGCGGACCGACTTGTCACACCTCCACGGCTTGCAGGCAGGCCTTCTGCCACCTCCTCTCCTTCTCCACCAGCTACATCCTCTTCGCTGTCAACCTCCTCCTCCTCCTTGGCTGAGTGTCAGTTAAACTCTAGCGGTGCTGCCATCTCCTCTTCTTCTCCAGCTACACAGCCCCATCTCCCCAGAGCCTATGCTGCATGCCAGGTACGACGGTGTCACGCAATTTTAGACATGTCTTGCCTCAAAGCGGAGAGTCACACTGGAGCAGCTCTCCTGGCTGCTCTTAACAAACAGGTGGAGCAATGGCTGACCCCGCACCAGCTGGAGATCGGCAACGTGGTGTGTGACAACGGCAGCAATCTCTTTTCCGCTTTGAATTTGGGAAAGCTGACACATGTACCCTGCATGGCACATGTGCTAAATCTGGTCGTGCAAAGATTTGTCTCAAAGTACCCAGGCTTAGAGGACGTCCTGAAACAGACCAGGAAGTTGTGTGGGCATTTCAGGCGGTCTTTTACGGCCATGGCACGCTTTGCGGACATTCAGCGGAAAAACAACTTGCCGGTGAGACACTTGAAATGCGATAGCCCAACTCGCTGGAATTCCAACCTGCTTATGTTCTCTCGCCTGCTAGACCAGGAGATAGCCGTCACCCAGTACCTGTACAACTACAGTAGAAGGACACAATCTGGGAAGATGGGGATGTTGTGGCCCAACAGCTGGACACTGATGCGAAATGCATGCAGGACCATGCGGCCGTTTGAGGAGGTGACCAACCTGGTGAGTCGCGCTGAAGGCATCATCAGCGACTTGATCCCCTACACTTACTTCCTGGAGCGTGCCGTGCGTAGAGTGGTGGATGAAGCTGTGGAGGAGCGGGAACAGGAACAGCAACGGCAGGAGGATTCGTGGGAGCGATTTACATCCGAACCACATGTTTCCTCGACACCTGCGGCACCACAGAGGGGGAGGAGGAGGAAGAAGAGGAGTCGTGTGGGGAAGGAGAGGAGTCAGACTCGGATGACGATTATGAGGAAGGTGTTTCTGTGGAGGAGGAAGAGGCGGCGGCGGTGGCAGAAGAACAACCGCAGCAGCCATCACAGGGGGCTTCTGCTGCCCCACGTTCCCATGGTATTGTTCGTGGCTGGGGGGGAGGAAGAGGAGTTGCGTGACGTCACTGTGGAAGAGCAAGAGGAGATGGAGAGTACGTCTGGATCCGACTTTGTGCAGATGGCCTCTTTCATGTTGTCCTGCCTGTTGAGGGACTCCCGTATAAAAAAACTCAAGGGGAATGATCTGTACTGGGTGGCCACGCTACTAGACCCTCGGTACAGGCACAAAGCGGCAGACCTGTTACCAACTCAACAGAAGGCTGAAAGGATGCAGCACTTGCAGAACAAGCTGTCAATGATGCTTTACAATGCCTTTAAGGGTGATGTGACAGTACAGTACAATGCAATAAAGGTACCACTGGCAGTAATCCTCCTCCTCCTCACCAGTCCACGCAGGCAAGGACAGGACGCTCCAGCGATCTCGGGGTGATGTCGGACATGCGGATACATTCTTTAGTCCAACGCCTCGAAGTAGCCCTTCGGGATCCACCCTCCACCAACGCCTGGACCGGCTGGTTGCCGACTACCTGCCCTTAAGTGTGGATGTACACACTGCGACTGCGAGCAGCGAGGATGAACCCTTGCTCTACTGGTTGCGCATGCTTGACCTGTGGCCAGAGCTGTCCCAATTTGCCATACAACTTCTCTCTTGCCCTGCCGCAAGCGTCCTGTCAGAAAGGACCTTCAGTGCAGCTGGAGGCATTGTCACTGAGAAGAGAAGTCGCCTAAGTCATAACAGTGTTCAGTACCTGCTTCAATAAAAATAACTTGCACACCATGCAAAGGATTGATGCAAAAAGAGTATATATTACAAAATGGTCATAGCAGCAAATAACACTTGATTACATCAGACAATACATCACAGAAAATGACAATGACACTGGAACTCTGGAGTCAATGCATAGTATCAAACATAGTGATGCATATTAAACAGTGGGCAAACTAGTTGTGCATATAACAACATTAAAGCTAAACAGCACTGAGCATAGAGGCAACATCAGCCCTAGGGCTTAGCACAATAGCAAAGTTAATACATCAACTCCATAGTGTGGATATACCCTGACAGCGCGCTGTTTCGGTATCACCCTTCGTCAGAGGGTATATGCCAGTCTGCTCCCTCCAGTCGCTGCACAATAGTGTACCAATATCAAGTTTTAAATACCTGCATTAATGAAAATGCCCGTCCTGGACACCTGGGCGCGCCCATCTGATGCTCAGACGGCTGTGCGGCGATCACCGCACTCCGCCTGACGTCACTTCCGCTCCCAGGCACCCCCGCTCCCAGCCCAGCCAGCCACACAGGGGACGCAAGCCATCCCCAATATGGCCGCCGCGCACGCGCGAGCGGGAGCCCTGGGTCGGGACATCGCAACAGAACAGCTATAGCAGAAGCAAACTTGCAAAATAGGCAGTGGATAAGCGATGTAAAGTCCATAAACGGGTCTTGATCATAATTGTAGTCTGGTGTCCAGGCAACAGGACTTCTTCAGCAGAAATTAACAGAATATCTAGAAAAAATATTGATAAAAGCGATAGTTAGTTACTGCAACCAGAGCAGCATCTCATCTATACAACTATTAAAGGGGAAGGATCATATAAAATCAATTTAGTCAAAACCTAGAAAAATGTGCAAGTCATAAATCCGAGATCAGTCAATAGTCAGCCAATAACCCAACCACTATCTCAAAAAAGGTGATAAGTCCACCTCCTCATTCATGCCACTTGGTACTTTACTGTTAAGCTTATAGATCCAATATAATTCCCTTTGTAGCAATTTCTGTTCCAGGTCACCTCCCCTAAATGATGGCGTCACCTCCTCTATCACCCTAAACCGCAATTGCGTCACATTGTGTCCCGCCTCTAGGAAATGCCGCGCTACTGGAGAATCCATCTCGCCACAGCGTATATTGCTGCGGTGCTCACTAATCCTAGTTCTAACATCTCTGGTCGTCTGCCCCACATATAGCTTGCCACATGGACAAAAGAGACAGTATACTACATTCTTAGTGGAACAATTAGCAAAGCCTCTTAATGTAAACCGTTCCCCTGTAAAAGGATGTGGAAAGGAAGGCCCTCTCTGAACATAGCTACATTGGGCACAATGGCCACAAGGAAACATACCAGTTGGTCTGGGTAAGCTGCTCAGCCAGTTATTTTGGCCTCGAGCCGGGGTGCTGGTGTTCCTAGCATGCACCAGGGAGTCACGGAAGTTCCTAGAGCGTCGAAATGCACATATAGGTTGGTCACGGAATACCCCAGCCACAGCTGGATCACTACGCAGAATGTGCCAGTGTTTCCTAACGATATCCCGGGCCTGAAGAGATAAGGGAGAGTATGTTAGAACCATAGGGATACGTGAAGACCGTACCCTGAGATTGCTGGTAAGTAAGGACGAACGCTCTCTGCTGGCGGCCCTATCAAGAGCCTGCTCGAGGACCTTGGTGTCATAACCCCTCTGCTTAAAGTTAGAAAACATGACCCTAGCTTCCTGGAAAAAAGCTTCATCCGTGGATGAAATCCGTCGCAGCCGCAGGAATTGACTATAGGGGAGACCCTTTTTGAGCCTCTGTGGGTGATAACTGGTGGCCTGTAGGTAGGTATTTTTGTCTGTAGGTTTCCTGTATGGGGCTGTTTGTAACTGGCCCTCCTGGATAGAAACCAGGACATCCAAAAAGTGGACCTGTGTTGGACTGTAGTCTAAACTAAAAGTGATCGTGGAAAATGAGCAATCAAGATCACGCTTGAATGTCAACAAAGCTTCCTCAGGGCCAGACCAGATCAGGAACACGTCATCAATGTACCTGAGCCAGCATAATGCATGACTCAGGTACAGAGGGTGCGTGTAAACATACCTATCCTCAAAAGACTCCATAAACAAATTTGCGTAACTGGGGGCCACATTACTTCCCATAGCAGTTCCTTGTTGCTGTTGGAAAAAATTATCCTCGAATCGGAAGTAGTTTCTGGTTAAAACCAATTCCAGTAGGGTCAAAAGAAAGTCACTCAACAGGGGGGACAGATTCATTTTAGCCAAATTAGTCCGAATCACGGAAATGCCAGCAGAATGGGGAATAGAGGTGTACAGGCTTGAAACGTCCATCGTGCATAAAAGAACAGAAGAGTGAAGAGACCCATAGCCCACAAGTTTAGATAAGAAATCAGTTGTGTCAAGCAGAAAAGACCGCATGCATGAGACCCTTGGACGTAAAACCTGGTCCAGCAGAATAGCCAAAGGTTGGAAAACAGAATTAGTACCCGCCACAATAGGTCGCCCAGGGGGGTGGACAAGTGTCTTGTGTATTTTTGGAAGAACATAAAAAAGAGGAGTAAGAGGAAATGGAGTCAAAAGAAAATTGTGTAGCTGCTTGGAAATGATGCCCACCTGAAAGGCACGAGTAATCACTCCATCAATCTCACGTTTAATCGAGGCGGTAGGGTCCCCTGAAAGTCGTAAATAAACATTGACATCACTCAGTTGTCTTAGTACTTCTTGTCGATAGTCTGAACTATTCATGACCACCGTGGCTCCACCTTTGTCGGCAGGCTTAATCACCACCCCAGAGTCAGAGCAAAGTGAATGAAGCGCTTGTCGCTCCTGGGGCGATAAGTTAGAATGGGGGTGATGACGTGGCCTGCCAACATCGTGGAGATCACGCTGGACAAGATGGATAAAGGTCTCCACTGAGTGGCATGTAGTAGGCGGAGACCACTTACTTTTGGCCCTGCACATCGTTAGATCAACTTCTGGTGGAAATGGATGATCGGTTGAGGATGATCGGCCGGTGTAGGACTGGTTAGTAAAAAAGGCTTTAATGCGTAAGGTCCTAAAAAAATTAAAGAGGTCACAGTCAAGCTCAAGTGAACTACCTGAGTGTGTTGGGACAAAGCCTAGGCCCCGCCCCAATACCTTTTTCTCAAGATCTGTAAGAGTACGGTCGGACAGGTTAACCACTAGTTCCTCGGCTGCGTCTGACTCCTGGTTATCCTCACTTCGCCTGTGCTGCCTCCTACCCCGCCGCGTCCTCTTCCTCTTCCTCCTCGTCCCCTCGTTAAGGACCCTAAAAAACGGTCGTTGGAACCTGATGTCCCCTCACCTGAACTACTGTCAGAGGAATATTAGTGCCTTGCAGGGGATATCGGGGGCGTCGTATAGGACGTCTGTCAGCTTTCCAGCTGTAGACCCGGTCCTCCTGGTAATCCAACGTGTCACGCCTAAACTTATCAAGCTTTTTGGAGAGCACCTCCTGTCGATATGTGTCAATGGCAGAGTCCTGAAATTCTATATAAATTGAAAAGTCGTCCGATAAAAGGACCGTCTGGAGTTTGGCCTTAAGGTTGGAGGCTAATGATTCTAGTCGGGAAATCTCACTTTGTATACCCTGAACCGTTAGTGTAATCAGATCCAAACTACACTTGTTGAGTACTTTGAACCACTTCTCACAGAAGTCTTTACTATTCCTACAGAATGTGGGGCGTATGTTCAATCTGAGTTCCCTAGGGATCCTCTTAGCCCTTAGGTATTCCACAAGGGTATCAGAGTGTAACTTATAGTCCACAACCCTTTTCTCCAAGTCCTCGAACTGTCTTTTAAGATATGGGATATCAGTCGAGATATTACTATGAGTGTTGGCAAATTGGCCGACCACCTGATCGATCTCGGTCTGTGTGAATGCTAAAGTATCAGCAGAGCGATTAGATAAACCGCTTAGGTCAGCAAATGACATATTGGAAAGAGAGCAGTATAAGAAGCAGGGTGCAAAACCTGAAAAACACAAGAGTAGTCTATTTAAAAAATGAGGTATGCACACCCAATTAATCAATGCAAGAAACTGATCTGAACAAATATTGGGTGCTGAGTAAGTAAACCGAGCCCTTCTCTCGTGGCTCTACACAGTCCAACTTCAATAAAAATAACTCGCACACCATGCAAAGGATTGATGCAAAAAGAGTATATATTACAAAATGGTCATAGCAGCAAATAACACTTGATTACATCAGACAATACATCACAGAAAATGACAATGACACTGGAACTCTGGAGTCAATGCATAGTATCAAACATAGTGATGCATATTAAACAGTGGGCAAACTAGTTGTGCATATAACAACATTAAAGCTAAACAGCACTGAGCATAGAGGCAACATCAGCCCTAGGGCTTAGCACAATAGCAAAGTTAATACATCAACTCCATAGTGTGGATATACCCTGACAGCGCGCTGTTTCGGTATCACCCTTCGTCAGAGGGTATATGCCAGTCTGCTCCCTCCAGTCGCTGCACAATAGTGTACCAATATCAAGTTTTAAATACCTGCATTAATGAAAATGCCCGTCCTGGACACCTGGGCGCGCCCATCTGACGCTCAGACGGCTGTGCGGCGATCGCCGCACTCCGCCTGACGTCACTTCCGCTCCCAGGCACCCCCGCTCCCAGCCCAGCCAGCCACACAGGGGAGGCAAGCCATCCCCAATATGGCCGCCGCGCACGCGCGAGCGGGAGCCCTGGGTCGGGACAGAACAGCTATAGCAGAAGCAAACTTGCAAAATAGGCAGTGGATAAGCGATGTAAAGTCCATAAACGGGTCTTGATCATAATTGTAGTCTGGTGTCCAGGCAACAGGACTTCTTCAGCAGAAATTAACAGAATATCTAGAAAAAATATTGATAAAAGCGATAGTTAGTTACTGCAACCAGAGCAGCATCTCATCTATACAACTATTAAAGGGGACGGATCATATAAAATCAATTTAGTCAAAACCTAGAAAAATGTGCAAGTCATAAATCCGAGATCAGTCAATAGTCAGCCAATAACCCAACCACTATCTCAAAAAAGGTGATAAGTCCACCCCCTCATTCATGCCACTTGGTACTTTACTGTTAAGCTTATAGATCCAATATAATTCCCTTTGTAGCAATTTCTGTTCCAGGTCACCTCCCCTAAATGATGGCGTCACCTCCTCTATCACCCTAAACCGCAATTGCGTTACATTGTGTCCCGCCTCTAGGAAATGCCGCGCTACTGGAGAATCCATCTCGCCACAGCGTATATTGCTGCGGTGCTCACTAATCCTAGTTCTAACATCTCTGGTCGTCTGCCCCACATATAGCTTGCCACATGGACAAAAGAGACAGTAACACCAGCACCCCGGCTCGAGGCCAAGATAACTGGCTGAGCAGCTTACCCAGACCAACTGGTATGTTTTCTTGTGGCCATTGTGCCCAATGTAGCTATGTTCAGAGAGGGCCTTCCTTTCCACATCCTTTTACAGGGGAACGGTTTACATTAAGAGGCTTTGTGTAAGGAAACGTGGAAAGGCCGCTGTCTCTCGAGGTGAGGCGGCCGTTTCCGCGTCCAGCATGGCGTCACAACGCGGAAAAAACGCTGCATGCCGCATAGGAAGTGCGGCGGAATCCGCATTGGTAACGGCGGAATCCGCATCAGAGGCGGCCCCCGCACTAGATACATTGCATGACAGTACTGGTGTGGCTGGGACTGATAGTCCACCAAGATTCAGACTTACACGCGCGCGAGCACAGAGGCAGAGTTTAAATAGCAGTTAGAAGGGAGTCGGCTGACCAGCTGGATCAGCTGACAAATTCCACTGCTCCCATTGGACCAGCAATTAGGGAGGTCCTGGAAAGGTCCTAGAGTATATATACTGCTGGTTGTTCACTTGCTCTTTGTCTGGCGTGCGATCACATATGTGGGAGCACCCAGATCCGTAGTCAGATCCGCAAGTGTGCCGGGACCAGCTGGAGCTGTAATCCTACACTTAGCTAGATTCTGTTGATAGCTAAAGTACTAGTTTGATTGTGATTATCTGTTATGACTTTTGCCTGCCTTGACTATCCTCCTGAACTCTGATCTTGTACTTCGATATTTCTGATACTCTGTTGCCGAACCCCGGCTCATTCCTTGACTCTGCTTCTGCCTCCTGATTTTGTACCCCGATATATCTGATACCCCGTTGCTGAACCCTGCCTGTACTTTGACTCAGTCTTTGCCTCCTGATCTTGTACTTTATCTGTCCGTGTGTGTACGACCTGGCTTGTCCGACCTCGAGAACCGACCTTACCGTTAGAGGCGGTTCCTTGCTCTGTTAGCGACCCTTCCTCCTGAGGGTCACTTTCAGACTATCCTTCCTACTGTCAGTCTGACTCCTCCCGCCTTGGAGAGCTCAGGTCTGCGGAAGGAATCTGTGCAGTACTCCTAGCTGCACTGAGGCCTAGTCCTCAAAGTGTTACTGTTACACCAAACACTACACTCTACTCAGGTGAACAGAGGTTAGCTAGTATATCGGATTATCAGTGATACTGCAGATCACGTATAATCTGGTATACATCTGTATTCCCAGTGATTCTGCAGATCACTGGTAATCAGATCCTCTCTGTGCTTCACCGATCGTTACAGAACGCCAGACCAAAAAATGCAAATGGACGCACACACTGACCGTCTGGGCGCACTTGCCACTTCGGTGGAAAACATCAACCAAGTGCTGGGTAGCCACAAGACTATGATTGATGTCTTCTGTGCGAACTCTCCAGACGTCAGTTGATTCAGTGCGATCCCCTCCTAGTGCTCACATACGTATGCCCGTACCAGATACATTTTCCGGCCACAAGTCTGACTTCCGGAATTTTAAGAGTAGAGTGTTATCGTACTTCGAGTAGAGACCCCGATCCTCGGGGACTGAGACCCAACGGGTCACCTTTATTAAAACTTTGCTGACTGGTGACTCCCAGTCATGGGCATACAAACTGCCTCCTACCGATACTGCTCTGACCTCGGTAGAGGAATTCTTTAAGTCCATGGCCATAATTTACGACGACCCTGACCTTGCGGCAACCTCTGAGCGGAAGCTCAAACTTTTGTGGCAAGACGGGGGTTCAGTCGAGGATTACGCGGCAGAATTTCGCAGATGGTCAGTCACGGCCAGATTTGATAATTTTGCCCTCATGGATTACTTCTTGTCTGGGTTATCGGAGGAGGTCTCCGATTTAATGCTAACCTTGCCCGAGCCCAGGACAGTCGATGAGGCCATCACATCGGCCATTCGAGTCGACCGTCGATTACGCCATCAGAGGCAGATTCGGGGCAGTCACCATGCCAGGGTAACATCATATGCGGCACCCTCCGCTGCACCCTTAGTAACACCATCTCCATCTGTCTCATCTCCTCCGGCCTTGCCTCCACCCGAACCAATGCAGATTGGTTGTTCGAAATTGACCCAGGTGGAGCGAAGGCGGAGAATGGCGGATCAACTGCCCGAACAAGTCGGGAAACGAATTTGCCTAGGAGTAGTGGGGGGTGACACCCTAGGCACGCCACTTGCACCCCTTAAAGAAAAGAAATTGCTTCTCCCTTGTACAGTTACATGGGAGAAGAAATCTGTGGCTACTGAGGCTTTCATTGACTCAGGCTCAGCGGCCAATTTTATGAACTTTGAGTTTGCTCAGGAGTTGGGTATTCCGCTCACTCCTGTGACACCCCCCATTCAAGTCACAGCAGTAGACGATTCCCCTCTGCAACGGGATCGTCCCCTGTCACAGACTCCGCAGGTGAAGGTCACGATAGGGGTACTGCATGGGGAACAATTACAGTTTTTTCGTTTTACATATGTCAACCTCCACTATTATCCTAGGCATGCCTTGGTTACAAGCCCACTTTCCACAAATCGACTGGGCTACGGGCCAGGTAACCAGATGGTCCGATCATTGTCATCAGCAGTGTCTGGGGAAGGTTACATTGGGTCAGACCAAGGTTTACGTGGAGGGTGTTCCCGAGGTATATTCCGATTTTTCTGATGTTTTTTGTCCCAAGTCTGCTGATCAATTACCTCCTCATCGCCCGTTCGATTGCCCCATTGATCTCCGTGCTGGTTGTATGCCCCCTAGGGGTCACCTGTATAACTTGTCCGGTCCCGAGAAGTTGGCTATGCAGGAATACATTCGTGACAACTTGGCCAAGGGGTTTATTCGGCCCTCTCGGTCACCTGCTGGGGCCGGCTTCTTTTTCGTTAAGAAGAAAGATGGGGGTCTTCGACCTTGTATCGATTACCGAGGTCTCAATAAAATCACGGTGAAGAATCGCTATCCGTTACCATTGATAGACGACTTATTCACGCAGGTCACTACTGCTAAGATATTTTCTAAGTTAGATCTGAGGGGGGCATACAACCTAATCCGCATTAGAAGGGGCGATGAATGGAAGACGGCCTTTAACACACCCGACAGGCATTACGAGTGATGCCCTTCGGGTTGTGCAATGCGCCAGCCGTCTTCCAGGAACTAATCAATGAGGTATTCCGGGAGGTATTGGGTAAATTTGTACTGGTATACCTCGATGATATACTAATTTACTCCAATAACCTCTCCGAACACAGGGTCCACGTGAAATTTGTCCTAAACAAATTAAGACAGAATAGGCTCTACGCTAAGGTGGAAAAGTGTATATTTGAAGTGACCACGGTCACGTTTCTGGGATACGTAATTTCCACCTCGGGCCTCTCAATGGATCCTGCCAAGGTCACTGCCGTGTTGGAGTGGCCACAGCCAGTGGGGTTGAAGGCCCTGCAGAGATTTTTAGGGTTTGCGAACTATTACAGGAGGTTCATTAAGGCATACTCCACGTTAGTTGCCCCCCCTTACCAGTCTCACGAAAAAAGGGGCGGATACCAACCACTGGTCTCCTGAAGCCGTGGCGGCATTTGCTCTATTGAAAAAAATATTTTGCTCAGCACCAATTTTGAGGCATGTTGACACGTCCTTTCCCTTCATTGTGGAGGTTGATGCCTCAGAAGTTGGGGTGGGGCGGTGCTGTCTCAACGGTCTGGGTTGCAGGGCAGATTACACCCATGTGCTTATTTTTCCCGCAGGTTTTCACCTGCAGAAAAAAATTATGATATAGGCAACCGGGAACTTCTGGCTATTAAGTTGGCATTTGAGGAGTGGCGCCACTGGTTAGAGGGGGCAGAGCACACGATCACTGTTTACACTGACCACAAGAACTTGGAATACATCGAGGGGGCTAAGAGGCTGAGTCCCCGTCAGGCCCGGTGGTCCTTATTTTTTTACAAGATTCAGGTTCATAATCACGTACACTCCAGGCAGCAAAAACGTCAAAGCAGATGCCCTCTCCAGGTGTTTTGAACCTGAGACAGCACAGCCCCCCGCTCCTGAATCCATCATCCCGCAGAAACTGGTGTTAGCCGCCACAGAGACTTGGGAGGATTGGACAGAGATTTTGGGTCCCTTTCAGCGGGATGTTCCTGAGGGGAAACCCAAAGGGGTCTTGTTTATCCCACTGCCTTCCGGTTACAAGTTCTGCAACTCTTTCACACCCACAAGAATGCTGGCCATCCTGGAGAGGCCAGAACGCAGGATCTGATTGCCAGGTGTGCTTGGTGGCCTTCCTTGGCAACAGATTGCAAGGAGTTTGTTAAGGAGTGTGCGGTATGTGCCAGGAGTAAACCCTCCCGGCTGGCACCTGTAGGAAGGTTGCAGCCTTTGCCCACCCCGAGTGAGCCATGGACCCACCTGTCCATGGATTTTGTGGGGGAATTGCCCAGGTCTGAAGGCATGTCTGTTATTTGGGTGGTAGTCGACCGGTTTAGCAAGATGGCCCATTTTGTGCCCCTGAAAGGACTCCCCTCGGCTCAAGAATTAGCCGAATTGTTTATCATTCACGTCTTCCGACTGCATGGCATTCCGGAAGACATTGTGTCTGATAGGGGAGTCCAGTTTGTGTCTGGATTCTGGAGGGCATTTTGTCACCAAATGGGCATGAAATTGTCGTTCTCGTCAGGCTACCACCCACAGAGGAATGGGCAGACAGAACGCATTAACCAATCTCTGGAGCAATTCCTGAGATGTTACGTTGCAGAGGCACAAAGTGACTGGGTGAAATTTTTGCCCTACGCGGAATTCGCCCAAAATAATTTAAAGAATTCCTCGTCTGGGTTTTCCCCATTCCAGATTGTAACAGGGAGGTCACCCAAATTCTCCCCTTTTCCAGTTGTCTCGTCCCCATTTCCTGCACTGGAGGATTGGCAGAGGTCACTCAGGGACAATTGGGGAATTGTTAAGGGGAATTTACAGAAGGCGTTCCAGAGTCAGAAGGGTCAAGCAGATAAGAGACGGTCCGTGGAATGGAAGTTTCAGCCAGGAGATCTAGTCTGGGTGTCCACACGTCACTTGACCCTGAAGCAGCCATCTGCCAAACTGGGTCCCAGGTTTGTGGGCCCATTTTCCGTGACTAAAAAGATTAACAATGTTACGTATACCATTGACCTTCCCACCAGCATGCGGGGGGTGAAGTCCTTCCACGTGTCCCTTCTTAAACCTGCAGTCCAGGTGGGTCCTACTCCTCCTCCTCCCGTGTTGGTAGATACCCAACCCGAATATGAAGTGGAAAAAATATTAGATGCTCGCAAGGTACAAAACTCGGTACAGTACCTCGTACATTGGAAAGGGTATGGCATCGAGGAGAGGCAATGGGTACCTGGGAACCGTATGCATGCGGATGAGTTGGTGAGGGAGTTTCATGCCTTACACCCCGAGAAACCTGGTGGGAGTTGTCCGGAGTCCACTCCTCGGGGGGGGGGGGGTACTGTAAGGAAACGCGGAAAGGCCGCTGTCTCTCGAGGTGAGGCGGCCGTTTCCGCGTCCAGCATGGCGTCACAACGCGGAAAAAACGCCGCATGCCGCATAGGCAGTGCGGCGGAATCTGCATTGGTAACGGCGGAATCCGCATCAGAGGCGGCCCCCGCACTAGATACATTGCATGACAGTACTGGTGTGGCTGGGACTGATAGTCCACCAAGATTCAGACTTACACGCGCGCAAGCACAGAGGCAGAGTTTAAATAGCAGTTAGAAGGGAGTCGGCTGACCAGCTGGATCAGCTGACAAATTCCACTGCTCCCATTGGACCAGCAATTAGGGAGGTCCTGGAAAGGTCCTAGAGTATATATACTGCTGGTTATTCACTTGCTCTTTGTCTGGCGTGCGATCACATATGTGGGAGCACCCAGATCCGTAGTCAGATCCGCAAGTGTGCCGGGACCAGCTGGAGCTGTAATCCTACACTTAGCTAGATTCTGTTGATAGCTAAAGTACTAGTTTGATTGTGATTATCTGTTATGACTTTTGCCTGCCTTGACTATCCTCCTGAACTCTGATCTTGTACTTCGATATTTCTGATACTCTGTTGCCGAACCCCGGCTCGTTCCTTGACTCTGCTTCTGCCTCCTGATTTTGTACCCTGATATATCTGATACCCCGTTGCTGAACCCTGCCTGTACTTTGACTCCGTCTTTGCCTCCTGATCTTGTACTTTATCTGTCCGTGTGTGTACGACCTGGCTTGTCCGACCTCGAGAACCGACCTTACCGTTAGAGGCGGTTCCTTGCTCTGTTAGCGACCCTTCCTCCTGAGGGTCACTTTCAGACTATCCTTCCTACTGTCAGTCTGACTCCTCCCGCCTTGGAGAGCTCAGGTCTGCGGAAGGAATCTGTGCAGTACTCCTTGCTGCACTGAGGCCTAGTCCTCAAAGTGTTACTGTTACACCAAACACTACACTCTACTCAGGTGAACAGAGGTTAGCTAGTATATCGGATTATCAGTGATACTGCAGATCACGTATAATCTGGTATACATCTGTATTCCCAGTGATTCTGCAGATCACTGGTAATCAGATCTTCTCTGTGCTTCACCGATCGTTACACTTTGCTAATTGTTCCACTAAGAATGTAGTATACTGTCTCTTTTGTCCATGTGGCAAGCTATATGTGGGGCAGACGACCAGAGATGTTAGAACTAGGATTAGTGAGCACCGCAGCAATATACGCTGTGGCGAGATGGATTCTCCAGTAGCGCGGCATTTCCTAGAGGCGGGACACAATGTGACGCAATTGCGGTTTAGGGTGATAGAGGAGGTGACGCCATCATTTAGGGGAGGTGACCTGGAACAGAAATTGCTACAAAGGGAATTATATTGGATCTATAAGCTTAACAGTAAAGTACCAAGTGGCATGAATGAGGAGGTGGACTTATCACCTTTTTTGAGACAGTGGTTGGGTTATTGGCTGACTATTGACTGATCTCGGATTTATGACTTGCACATTTTTCTAGGTTTTGACTAAATTGCTTTTATATGATCCTTCCCCTTTAATAGTTGTATAGATGAGATGCTGCTCTGGTTGCAGTAACTAACTATCGCTTTTATCAATATTTTTTCTAGATATTCTGTTAATTTCTGCTGAAGAAGTCCTGTTGCCTGGACACCAGACTACAATTATGATCAAGACCCGTTTATGGACTTTACATCGCTTATCCACTGCCTATTTTGCAAGTTTGCTTCTGCTATAGCTGTTCTGTTGCGATGTCCCGACCCAGGGCTCCAGCTCGCCTGTGCACGGCGGCCATATTGGGGATGGCTTGCCTCCCCTGTGTGGCTGGCTGGGCTGGGAGCGGGGGTGCCTGGGAGCGGAAGTGACGCCCAGGTGTCCAGGACGGGCATTTTCATTAATGCAGGTATTTAAAACTTGATATTGGTACACTATTGTGCAGCGACTGGAGGGAGCAGACTGGCATATACCCTCTGACGAAGGGTGATACCGAAACAGCGCGCTGTCAGGGTATATCCACACTATGGAGTTGATGTATTAACTTTGCTATTGTGCTAAGCCCTAGGGCTGATGTTGCCTCTATGCTCAGTGCTGTTTAGCTTTAATGTTGTTATATGCACAACTAGTTTGCCCACTGTTTAATATGCATCACTATGTTTGATACTATGCATTGACTCCAGAGTTCCAGTGTCATTGTCATTTTCTGTGATGTATTGTCTGATGTAATCAAGTGTTATTTGCTGCTATGACCATTTTGTAATATATACTCTTTTTGCATCAATCCTTTGCATGGTGTGCGAGTTATTTTTATTGAAGTTGGACTGTGTAGAGCCACGAGAGAAGGGCTCAGTTTACTTACTCAGCACCCAATATTTGTTCAGATCAGTTTCTTGCATTGATTAATTGGGTGTGCATACCTCATTTTTTAAATAGACTACTCTAGTGTTCAGTACCTGACCTTTATCAAAATGAATGAGGCATGGATCCCTGAGGGCTATTGCACGACCGAAGACTAAGTCAGTCCCCACACACAGCATCTCTGCCTGCAGGCCGCTTGACTGCCTTCTCCGCCACCACCACCAGGGTCCAGGACTCTAGGCGGATTCCAGAATTTTTAAGGCCGCTGCTAGCAGCGGCCGCTATACTAATTTTTCTGGGGCGTGCACATGCCTGCCTAATTTTACTGGCTTAACTGCAGGCGGCTGCAACAAAAAAACAAAAGGCATGTACATGTGCCCATCCCCCTTCGTGATCATTACCTTGCCACGGTGAAGGGGCTTGTGTATCACAATGAAGCAATGACCGCTGGCTATATGAGTGTCTCGGGGGCTGGCACACCAAAGATAATAAGGTTGTTGCTTCATTGTGGTCAGACCAAATTTGATCAGCTGGACAGTCACTGTTCTGTCATTCAGCTACCTCTGTCCGGTGACCAGATGGGCTGGAAAGCCGCCATCACCTGTCATGGTGCGCGCAGTAGTCCAGCACGGCCGTCACTACACGAACAGCTGTTTGTGGTGTGCTACACAGCGAGTTTGGTGTGTCAGTGTGACGCAGTACACTAATTACACTACCTGATTGATGTGTACATATGCAACATGTTTTAAGCACTGTAGGCCTGCAATTTAGCATTCAATGTGATTTCTGCCCATAAAACACTGCTTTGCGCCGAATCCAGATTTTTCCCCGGGACTTTTGGCATGTATCCCACTCCGCCAAGCCCCCCTCCAGGTGATAGACCCCTTGAAACATCTTTTCCATCACTTTTGTGGCCAGCATAATTTTTTCTAGTTTTCCAAGTTCGCCTCCCCATTGAAGTCTATTGCGGTTCGCGAAAGTTCACACGAACCGAAGTTTTGCGGAAGTTCCGAAAATCGGAGGTTCGTGCCATCTCTAGTTATTTCTAACACTAACTCTCATAGTGCAGCTACTTACTACTGCTTCTTCTTGCACTAACTTTTCCACTGCTACACCTATCACCAGGGCCGGAGCTACCATGGGGCAGCCTCACCTGAGCAATTGACCCTGCAAGTTTGGGAAAATCACTGCTCATTGCCATGAAATGCCCAATATTGCAGTTTTAGAGCAGGTGCAGAGACGAGCAACAAAATTGATACGTGGAATGGAAGGTCTCACTTACCAAGAAAGGTTAAATAAACTGGGTTTATTTAGTCTAGAGAAAAGACGCCTTAGAGGAGATCTAATTAACATGTATAAATACATCAGAGGGCAATATAATAGCTTGGCGGATGAGCTTTTTGTCCCTAGGCCTTCTCAAAGGACTAGAGGACATGATCTGCGCATGGAGGAAAAACGTTTTAGCCATTTATTTAGGAAAGGGTTCTTTACAGTAAGAGTGATTAAGATGTGGAATGCATTGCCACAGGAAGTCGTTATGGCAAACTCTATACCTGCATTTAAAGGGGGCTTAGATGCTTTCCTTGAGTTGAATGACATCCATGGATACAATTACTAGGTAACGCAGAATGATGTTGATCCAGGGATTTTATCTGATTGCCATCTGGAGTCGGGAAGGAATTTTTCCCTTTTTGGGCTAATTGGACCATGCCTTGTAAGGGTTTTCTCGCCTTCCTCTGGATCAACAGGGATATGTGAGGGAGCAGGCTGGAGTTGTACTTTGTACTGGTTGAACTCGATGGACGTATGTCTTTTTTCAACCAAAATAACTATGTAACTATGTAAGTATGTTTGGGGAATGTGCTGCCTAATTATGTTTTATTTTTTTATCGGGAATAGCTAGGTTGATATTATTTAACGTGCTTCCTAATTATGTTGTTTGAGAGGAATGCTGCAAAATAAGTTGTCTGATGCCCACCCTGCTGAAGAATGTTTTTTTTTTTTGGGGGGGGGGGGGGCATACTGCATAATTATGGTGTAGGGGAATTTTTTGACTATTACCTAAGTACTAGATTTATGTACATTTTATTCCTCTAATAAGCTAGGGTAATGACTGCTGCTTTTATATGTGGGGTAATCACTACTTCTTCCATTTGTAGGGAGACTTTGCATTTCTTATGTTGGGTAATGTTTGCTGCATTTCTGCATTTATTACTCTTTCATATAAGGGAAAATAACTGCTGCATTTGATATTTCTGCATTATGTTTCTGCATTTGAGGGGCTCATAATCACATACACACTGAGTGGTAGTCTAATACATGACCCAAAAGAATCACAATAGTATATCTCATAGCCATATATTTTGCTAGTACCGAATGGGACCCACTTTTTTCTCCAGGCTACCTTAAAGGGACTCCGAGCAGTGCAGAAACTATGGAAAGATGCATATCATTTTAAAGCTCTCTTTCTCCTCTTTCCAATGATATATAAACCACCACCCTACGCCTTTGAGTTTTCGCTATTTTCGTGATTGAAATTGCAGCGGCCACGATTTCGATTGAGAAAATAGAGAAAACTAAAAGGCATAGGGCGACGATTTAGGTGTCGTCAGAAAGAGGAGAAAGAGAGCTTTAAAATGATATCCATCTTTCCATAGTTACATTGTATTACACAGGGCGACTTTTTCTCAAAGTCAGCAGCTGCATTCTGCAGAATGGAGCTGCTGACTTTAGGAAAAAGTCGCCCTGTCAGGTAAGTTTAATTGTTTTTTTGACATTTGTCTGTGTAATACCATGTTTAAGTTATGGATTGGCCCTTCAAAGGCATTTTATCTTCAAATATACTTATTTACTCAAATGTGAATATATCTGACCCCAATGTCCATAGCAACAGCAATAGGCAACCTATTTGCGCCCACTATACCCTAAATTATAAGTATAGTTAACTCCCATTTTTCATCCTTTTTAACAATGCGTCAACCTGTAATTGGTAACCATATTATCAAAGGCAAATAGTCTGTTTTTTTTTATTATTATTATTATTATTATTATTTTCATCTGTCAGTATTACTGTTTGATGCAAAGTTGTTGTTTTTTGTTTTGTTTTTTACAGTAGACACAAAATATTGTGCAGTTTGCACATGTCAGACTGAAAGTTTACAAATGGTAACATAATTTATTTTCTATACAGTTTTGATTTTCTCCGGGAGAAATTGTGGCCCAGACTTTTAAGGACAACTACCGTCTTCCGGCTGCCTACATGTCCTCTGCATCAACTTCTAATTACATTATTTTTTTAAATAATTATCACTGTGTGCTCAAATATATAAAAGAATATTAATATGGATAAATACAATAATGTAAACATTTCAACTAAACCTTCATGACCATTTTGTATATGGAAGTCCAGTAGTTTGACCACTTAGGTGTGCAAATACGGGTGTGTCAGGAGAGTGGTTTTGTGGTCTTGATGGCTTTTGCAGCATAGGTGGTGGTATGTTAAGATAGTGGGGGTTTGCAGGCCTCTGAGCATAATGTGGCCTACTTGGCAAATAATAATTATGATGCTCATATATAGGTTGGACAGAATAAGGTGGCTATACTGGGTGTCTGTATGGAGCAGGAGGTTGACTCATATGAGTCTGACCATAATAGGATGGGTATTGGGGTTCTTTAGCTGGTTCTGTTGTGAGAGATTTGTCCATAACGTCAATGATAGTACGTTTGGTTGTCAATAATTTCTCAGGTGGAATTTTGTTGAAAGTAGAAACTGAGTTGAGGGGTCATCTAATTTGGTTCTGTCTTGATCTCTTTTTTCCATATTGATTACAGCCTTCTCAATGGAAGATATCATTTTATTTTCATATGCAGGCCTTGGCATTCCTCTACCTGTTCTTCTTATATTAAAGCTTTGTCTATACCTATATAAGTCAATACCTGAACATGGGGGACTAAAATAATAATAATAATAATCCGAACATTTATATAGCGCTTTTCTCCTGTCGGACTCAAAGCGCTCAAGAGCTGCAGCCACTGGGACACGCTCAAGAGGCCACCCTGCAGTGTTAGGGAGACTTGCCTTGACCTCCTTACTGAATAGGTACTGAAGGATAATATGAAGAAAAATGAACCAGGATAGAAATGACCAGTGTGGATTAAGTTATAAAACAACATATTTTTCTTATGAAATCTTTATGATACCTATAGTGAAGGCCCCCCTGTACCTAACTACCTATACTGAAGACCCTTATATCTACCTACCTATACAGAAGTCCCCTATACCTACCTATACTGAAGTCCCCTATACCTACCTATGCAGGGATATATGTATCTGCGGAAGATGGCGGCGCTATATAAATACTAAATAATTTTGCCTCACCAGGATTGCACTTTTATTTAGCTTTCCTGTATGACAAGAAGACACAGACACCCAGCACTAGGGGAAGAGGGAAACAAAGGTGAATGAAGGAGGCTGGTGCACACCAAGAGGGCTTCTGGGCGTTTTTCAAATCGACAGTGTTTTCAAAAAAGCGATTGGCTAATGTTACCCTATGAGGGTGTTCCCACAGCAGCGTTGTGATTTTTTAAAATCACAAGTATACTGCATGTAGCATTTTTTTTTTGAGCGATTCATTCAGAAATCGCTCTGAAAATTGCTTCACAAAATCGCACTCACTAATTGCTAGCAATTGCTATTGTGATTTTGGTGTGCACTAGCCCAGAGAGAGGAGGAGTGGAGAGAGACTGAGAATAGCCTGAGATGGAGTAGAGAGCGTATCTGTATTGCAGCCCCACATCACACAGAGGCTACTTGCCTGTAATAGGTCTCATGTCCCTGCTGGTTTCTCACACAAGTCAGAAAGCAGCCCTCCTGGAATCTAGGGACTGTAAAAAAAACTTTTCACCTTGTTTAACACCTTATCCACACATGCAGCCATTATAACAAAGAGGAGAGACCAGATAGATTTTTGCCAATGGACCCTCCAGGCAAGCTCTGCATCATGCTGTGGATATTTACCAGCTTGCCTGCCCTCTAATTGCACTTTTATCAGCTAGCCTAGTATTTTACATTGCCTTACAATAACAAACCTGAATACACCAGACCAGCCCTAAATCACTGAATGAAAGGGGGCCTGGGAGGAGATTGCCCCCCTTCCAGCCAGCACTAGGGCAAGGGGGGAAACAATAGTGAATGCGGAGAGAGCATCTGTATTGCAGTCCCACATCACACAGGCTACTTGCCTGTAATGTGTCTCCTGTCCCTGCCAGCCAAATCCAAAAAAGGTTTATTGGCAGGACCAAATACATTTAGCATTGCCAAAGCAAAAACAAAACATTAACAACATAGTGAGGGGCGGATTGTGGGAATAGGGTATTGATATAGGTATACCATCCATAGGGGTATGGAGGATGTAAGGGATGTTCAGCCTCTCATACAAGCTGCAGGCAGCCCTCTTGGAGTTTAGAGGCTGTCAAAAACTTTTCAACCTGTGAAATACCTTATGTAGCTGTCTACATGCAGTCTTTACAATAGTGAGAGAGCTGAGTTTTTCCCACAGACCCTGCAGGAGGCAAGCCTTTGTATATTTACCAGCTTGCCCACTTCAGCGATTTCAAGGAATTGTTTTTAAAGGTACAGGAGTCTCAGGGGGGATTCCATACATCCGGAGGAGGAGGGCAGGACAGGAGTCACAGACACACTTTAGATCCCGAGATAACACTAACATTAGGGAATGCCATACAAAGTGTTGTAGACAAAAGGTTCGTAAATTCCTTATTTCAGGCTGAGCAGTTAGAGGCTTTCATTAGAACTTTTTATCTCCGTTCCCTACGTTTTCAGTCTCTAAGGACAGGAAAAATAAACTTTTTTTCCCCTCAAAGCCGCCCTGCCATAAATCTGGCGCTCTAGGCAATTAGCTTATCAGCTGGTCTCTAGAGGCGCCTCTGCCTAGCTCAGTGGCGTACCTAGGGCATTTGACACCCGGTGCTGGGTATTATAAGACACGGCATACTAAGCGCGCCACGTCAGGTAATGTCAGATATAGGTGCCACTAGTACAGGTAATACAGTTGCCCCAGTAAAGGTAGCATAGTTGCACCAGTAGTATAGCTGGTATAGTTGCTCCCAGTATAGGTAGTATAGTTGCCCTCAGTGAAGCTAGTATAGTTGCCTCCAGTTTATGTAGTTTAGATGCACCCAGTATAGCTAGTATAGTTGCCCCCAGTAAAGCTAGTATATTTGCCCCCAGTGAAGTCAGTATAGTTGCCCCAGTATAGTTGCCCCCAGTGAAGTCAGTATAGTTGCCTCCAGTATAGCTAGTACAGTTGCCCCCAGTATAGCTAGTACAGTTGCCCCCAGTATAGCTAGTACAGTTGCCCCAGTATAACTAGAACAGTTGCCCCCAGTATAGCTAGAACAGTTGCCCCCAGTATAGCTAGAACAGTTGCCCCCTGTATAGCTAGTACAAGTGCCCCCAGTATAGCTAGTACAGTTGCCCCCAGTGTAGTTTGTACAGTTGCCCCCAGTGTAGTTTGTACAGTTGCCCCCAGTATAGCTGCCCCCAGTGAAGCTAGTATAGTTGCCCCCAGTAAACTTAATTTAAATGCCCCCAGTATAGCTAGTTGCCCCCAGTGAAGTTAGTATAGCTGCCCCAGTATAGCTAGTATAGTTGCCCCCAGTAAACTTAGTTTAAATGCCCCCAGTATAGCTAGTTTAGTTGCCCCCAGTATAGCTAGTACAGTTGCCCCCATGATAGATGCCCCAGGAGGGGGAAGCAATGCTAGAAGGAGGGGCAGTGGTGGCAGCGGCGGGGGGGGGGGCAGAACCCTCCCCTCCCTCACCTGGGACCCCTCCTTCTGCTTCTCTCCCCCTCCATAGATTACCGGCAAGTGCAGGTTCGGCGGGAGGCGTGCGGAGAATTACTCACCTCACTTCCACGTTCCAAGCGCTGGCAGCGTCATGTCGTCACAGATCTCTGCCTTCAATGCCGCCCACTGTGCTTCCGCTAATCAGGAAGCACAGTGGGCAGCATTGAAGACGGATACCTGTGACAACATGACGCTGCGCTCCAGTGCTTGGAACGCGGAAGCGAGGTGAGTAGTTCTCCGCACGCCTCTCGCAGAACCGGCACTTGCCGGTAATTTATGGAGGGGGAGAGAGGCAGAAGGAGGGGTCCCAGGTGAGGGGGGTTCTGGCCCCCCTCCCCGCCGCTGCCCCCACTGCCCCTCCTAGCGCTGCTTCCCCTCCTGCTCTGCTGCTGTGGGGGGTCGTGGCTACACCCCCCCTAGCTGTCAGTCACCCGGTGCGCCACGCCCCCCTGCGCTCTATGGTAGGACTGCCACTGACCTAGCTACCTATCCTGAAGGCATCTATATCTAGCTACCTATGCTGAAGCAAAGCCCTCAGCGAATCAAAGCCCTCAGCAAAGCAAAGACCCCAGGGCCACAGCCCACCCTAGCAAAGCCCCCAGCAAAGTAAAGCCCCTGGGCCAGCAAAGCCCCAGCAAAGCAGAGCCCTCAGGCCCCAGAAAAGCAAAGCCCCTGGCCCCAGCAAAGCCCCCAGCAAAGTAGAGTTGAGGGGTCATCTAATGCAAAGCATACAGCCAAGCAAAGCTCCCAGCTCAGCAAAGAATAGTAAAGCCCCCATCCCAGAAAAGTGCCCTCACCCCAGCATAGCCCCAAGCAAATTACCCAGCAAAGGCCGGCTCAGCATCACCACCAGCCAGCCCAGGCTGGCTCAGCATCACCACCAGCCAGGCCACAGCATCACCACCAGCAATGCCAGCACAGCATAGCATAGCATCACCAGCAGTCAGGCAGCCCAGCAATCCCAGCATAACCGCCAGCCAAGTACAGCACACAGGCCAGCCAGCCAAAGACAAGACAGAAGCCAGGTGAGGGGCTTATTTATGTAAAATACTGCCTATTGTATATATTTAAGTTACTCCAGTGCAGGGGCAGCTCCAAGACATTTTTTTAGGGGGTGCTATGCAGATTCTGGATTTTTTCTAGGGGTAGCTGCGAATGCTGTACAAAGCGTGCCGCCGAAAGAACTGGGGGGCATGGCCAAAAACAGGGGACATGGCCAAAACAGGGTGTGATCGAAAAAGGAGCGTGTCTATGCACTAGAAAGTGGGCATGTATAGGTAATAGCATTGCCCCAGTATAGGTAGTATAGTTCCCCAGTATAAGTAGCTGCCCCAGTATAGGTAGTATAGTTGCCCAGTATAGGTAGTATAGCTGCCCCAGTATAGTTCCCCAGTATAGGTAGTATAGCTTTCCCAGTATAGGTAATATAGCTGCCCCAGTATGGGTGGTATAGATGCCCCAGTATAGGTAGTATAGCTGTGCCAGTATAGGTAGTATAGCTGCCCCAGTATAGGTAATATAGCTGCCTCAGTATGGGCAGTATAGCTACCCCAGCATAGGTAGTATAGCTGCCCCAGTGTAGGTAGTATAGCTGTCCCAGTATGGGTAGTATAGATGCCCCAGTATAGGTAGTATAGTTGCCCCAGTATAGGTAGTATAGCTGCCCCATTATAAGTAGTATAGCTTCCCCAGTATAGGTAATATAGCTGCCCCAGTATGGGTAGCAAAGCTGCCCCAGCATAGGTAGTATAGCTGCCCCAGCATAGGTAGTATAGCTGCCACAGTGTAGGTAGTATAGCTGCCCCAGTATGGGTAGTATAAATTCAGGCCCTGCCAGTGAGGCCTTATGCAGGGCAGTAGTGGATATCAGATGTAAGTAGTGGTGGTGAAGGATTATTAGGTAATCTAGTTGGTGCACTACTAGGATCAGCAAACCTTTCTCCAAAAGCTAACGTATGCACTAAACACACAGCACTGCAATATAACAATAGCAATAGAAGGAAAATCATGTGTAATAAAGAGAAAAGAAGGCCCACATAGACAGCACCACTCAAAGTATAACAAAATTTATTAATACATGATTACAAATATTATTATGTATTAGACATTCAATGAATATTCAACTGGATTAAAATCACTAAAAAAAGACCACATAATCCTATAGACTTCAGCTGCAATCAATCCTGCCCAATAATAAAGATCTATACAAAAATTAGGATATGCCACTATACATATATGTGTACAGCACTCTATAACCTCTATATATAGGTAGGATCTAAATGTATTAGATACAAATAAATCACCTTGATGGGCATCAAAAAGAGCCCATCAATGGTTGAACCCGGGGTCAGTAAAGTGCAATAGTGTATAATTCATAGGGAGTGCATAACAAAATAAATAAATAAATACATCTCACATAAGTGCAATTCATAAACAAGTGAGTAATATAGGCTGACCAGATGTCCTCTTTTCCCCGGACAGGTCCTCCCAGGTTTTTGAAATGTCTCCGGTGAAGAGAGCCGAACACAAAGCAAGTCATAAGAGCCGATTAAAGAGACAGAGAACCGAACAGCCAAGACTCAGTCCAGTGTTTTCCCCAGAGCCTATCAGCTGGGCAGTAGTGTTGTCCGGATCATGCACGATTCGGATATTTGATCCGGATCTTTTTTGTGAGTCGAATCATTCGGATCATTACAATGAACTAATGATCCGGATGATTCGACTCACAAAAAAAGATCCGGATCAAAGATCCGAATCGTTCATGATCCGGACAACACTACTGCCCAGCTGATAGGCTCTGGGGAAAACACTGGACTGAGTCTTGGCTGTTCGGCACTCTGTCTCTTCAATCGGCTCTTCTGACTCGCTCTGTGTTACTTAGGCTCTCTTCACCCGGGAAATTTCAAAAACCTGTGAGGACCTGTCCGGGGAAAAAAAGACATCTGGTCAGCCTAGAGTAATACAAATTATATTTGAAGACTGCTAAACAATTGACACATAGGAGCAGCCTATATTGAAAGTGCATGAGAGGATGAAAGTGTGCAAAGGAAGATACTTAGCCCAGGGAGCAATGGAGAGAAACCGGGCAGCGCAGCTGAAGATAGGAAGAGGGTCCCCTCAAAACATTCCCAGCAGCTCCGCAGGCGTCACCCCGCTTTGAAAGGAGGAGAGGACACCGTGATGTGTGCAACGCCAGATCGGCGTTTAAATACAAATGGAGGGCGGGCAGCAGCCTGAGAGCTGTCGTACGCCAGCCGGATGTGACGTCACGGAGGCAGAAGTAAGGCGGCTCGGCGTATAGGAAGAAAACCAGAAGACCAGGAAGTGTGAACCACGCTGGAGCGCATAGAGGAGAACCAATAGGTGAGTAGTCACAGCTGAGAGATCATTGTGCGCAACACAAACCAAGGTGAACGCGTCAAGGCACAGGGAGGTAGAGGAGGCAGGAAACCCCTATACAAGAATGTAATCGAAATCACATAACCTACAATACATATGAATATATACAGCCTCCATATACATGCAGTAAACATTAGTATAGTAAATAATTACATTATGCTACATTCTGCCTCTGAAGCATGCATTAACATATATGTAAATCAATACTAAATCACAATAATCCAAATGCACAAAAATACCTAAAAGGACAAGAAAGGTAAGTAAATTAAAGAGCCAAACTCCGATCAAGAAATATTCCATGGATAAGTTCCATCTTACAGGAGTCCATATCCATGTTAGCAAGGTAAAAGTCCAAAAGTCCATTGCCATGTTTTTGGAAGTCCAACATTTGTCCAAAAATCCACAAAGGTGCATCCAGGTCCCAAAAAGATCTTAAAAGGTCCATGCATCAGGTAAGATGGTACAAAACAGATCAAATAAAGGTCCATAGGAAACAGGAGTCACAATAGACATATAACAAGGATGAACAATCTGCATATAAAAACACACAGCATATTAGTACATTACTATATATTGTTACAGACTAAATATAAGGGGAAAACCCCCCGACACTGCATATTATTTCCCTAAAAGGGAACAAACACTTCCTATGGATCGTATACATGGACAAATATTTCAAATATTTCAAAATAATGACAAATTATGGAAAGGCATCCTTCTACATATTCATATATCTACAGAGAGCCCACATAGGGCTTGATTCACAAAGCGGTGATAACTGTTAGCACGCCTGTGAAAACCCCCTTAGCACGTCTAAACGAGCTTTTCGTGCGTAAAACTTTATGCGCGCAAAACTTTATGAGCGTAAAACTTTACGCGCGCACTGCACGCTCTGTGCAGTGCGCGCGTAAAGTTTTACGCTCATAAAGCAGGGCGCTCCGTGCAAAGTGCCCATTAAAGCCTATGGGACTTAGCGCGCATAAGACTTTGCGTGCGTAAAGTTTTACGCGCGCAAAGTTAGCGCGCAATCTGATTGAGAGATCCGGTGCTAACCTACTTAGCACCCTGGTTAGAGCATCTAAAGACTTTAGACGTGCTAAGTAGGTTAGCACCGCTTTGTGAATCAAGCCCATAAGGTGTTAGCCTAGAAAACCAGTCCAGTCAATCTCCTCATTGATCCCAGAGGGAGCCATACTATCCAGCTGGTATATCCATCTAGCTTCTCGTTTCAAGAGGGCCCCTACTATATCACCTCCTCTTAGGCCTAACTTAATTTTCTCAATGCCACACACCCGTAACCCCTCTGGGGACCCCCCATGCTCCGTTAAAAAGTGGGAGGCCACTGATGTTAATGCTTGATTATTTTCTTGATCTCGTTTGGCCAGTCTAATCTTAGATAGATTACCGAAAGGTGTTTGAGGATTTGATGGGACTGCTACAAGAGAATCAACAAGAGACTTTGGTGAGTAATCGATCCTATCATTTCAGACCGAGATCGAAATATGTGATACCCTTTAGTTCATGTCCAGCTGTCAAATTTTTCTTTGAAAACACTTGGAAGGAAATTGAAAGCTTACCTATCATCCGTAATTAGGAGCAGAATCTAAAGGTCCGTACACACGCTGGACTTTAGGCAACGACGGGTCCGTCGTTGCCTCCCGCTGGGTGGGCGTGCCAGCGACAGTCCGGCGTGTGTACGCTCTGTCGTCAGACTGATACGGCTGTTTCTGAGCGATCCGCCGGGCGGATCGCTCAGAAACAGCCGTATCAGTTTGACGACAGAGCGTACACACGCCGGACTGTCGCTGGCACGCCCACCCAGCGGGAGGCAACGACGGACCCGTCGTTGCCTAAAGTCCGGCGTGTGTACGGACCTAAAGTATAGAATAGCCTAAGGAGATGTATCTACAGGAAGCCCATAAACTTTTGAGAAATGCTAATAATTATGTTCAACTTCCAGGAAATCCAACAGAATACTACAAGGCTCTTTTGGAGGATGTTTTAATCTTGGCCAGAAATGCAGGTACTGTTACTGGAAAGGAGTATGAATTATAGTTTGTTAAACACCCTGTGATACCATCTTTCTAATCTTTCTATGTATTGCCTAAGATCCATAAGAATGCTACCTGCCCACCTGGCAGACTGATTGTAGCTGGGATTGGAAGTTTCACTGTCCCCTCCTGTGAGTTCATTGACTTTTTTTTACAAAAACATGTGACCAGCCTGGATTCTTATCTGAGAGACAGTTCTGACCTATTGAAGATTTTGGAGGGACTGACAGTGACCCCAGGTACTTACTTGGTGTCATTTAACGTTGAATCTCTATATACCAATATCTCACATCTTTGGGCTTTAAAAACGATGTCATACTTTCTTGACATGGAGAGCAACCAACAAGGGGACCTGAAACAATTATTATTGCACTTAACCGACTTTGTTCTTGCACACAATTATTTCTTGTTTAATGGGAAGTTCTTTAAACAGATCTGTGGCGTAGCTATGGGCACAAAATGCACTCCATCCATAGCCAATTTATTCCTGGGCTACTGGGAACGGGAGGTGGTCTTCAGTTCTGCCATGGAGGAGTTCCAGCCCTACATTTTGGGCTGACACAGATTTATTGATGACATATTTATGTTATGGGGAGGATCTAAGGAGGACTGTGATAGATTCCTAGTTGCTTTAAATGATAACATCATGAACATTCATTTAACTAGACATATTTCATCCACAGATATTGAATTTCTCGACATTAGGATTAAGATCGACATGGATGGACGTTTAAGCACGGATTTATTCCGTAAGCCAACCTCGGTAAACTCCCTATTGCATTATCAAAGTGCGCATACCACACTGCTAGGAAATAACATTCCCACTGGCCAGTTTTTGCGATTACGCCACATTTGCTCTAATGTTGATGATTTTTCTGTGCAGGCACGAGGACTATCTACTCGTTTCAGAGAAAGGGGTTATCCCAGGCAGGTGATCTCACAAGCATACCAAAGGGCAAAGGCTGCTGATAGATTGGAACTACTCCATCAAGTTCCCAGATCTTCCAACCAATTGGTAAGATTTAGTACCATGTATAATAATCAATGGAAGGAGTTATATGGCATCTTAAATAAATCATGGCCAGGGGGGCGTGGCCGGCAGCCGAGGAAGATGGTCGTAGTCTAGCCTTGCTCTGCTCCCTCTGGCTGCATAAACGGCTATCAGTCCCACCTCATACAGCTTTTTGACCCTCCTGGAAGCTAATTGCAGTTGGTAGCACCTCCGACAATAAGCTCAGCCTGATTTATTAAGGTGTGTGCAGGAGAAAGACGATAACATCCTTGCAGGAGACGCTCCCAGCATGACCTCTAAGATGGCAACTGATAAACAACATCGTGAGGAATCTCCGGCTCGGATGTCAGACGACAGCAGCGTCTCATCACTCCGCTCTTCTACCAGGAGTACTACTAAAGCCAAACCAGCTGTGAAAGGTCAGTCTAAACCAGACTCTAGAGATCAAGCGATGCTTGACCAGTTCGAGCAGATCCTGCAGCGCAAGCTGAATGAAGCCACGACCCGCATAACCTCACAGCTTAAAAAAGAGATTAGAGAGCTGGGTACTCGAACCAGTGATATAGAGCGACGAGCGGACAAGACAGATGTGGTGTTAGACGCTCACAAAAAAGACATAGGGTTATTACAAACTGATGCCCTACACTCGCAATTAAAAATGGAGGACTTTGAAAACAGGGCCCGGCGGGGCAACCTGAGGATCAGGGGGCTTCCGGAGTCAATTGAGGACTTAACCTCCACAGTCACGGCCCTTTTTCAGGAATTGGACTCGGCGATTCCTATAGAGTGTCTAGAGTTCGATCGAATTCACCGCGCATTAACCCCTCTGAAACCTGGGGGCCCACCGCGAGACATTATAGTCAAATTGACTTACTACAACACTAAAGAAGCCCTCCTGAAAGCAGCTAGAGACAAGGAGGAGCTCCAGTTCCAGCAGCACAAATACCAACTTTTTGCAGACCTTGCTCCAGCTACAGTGCACTGCAGAAGAGCAATGAAGCCCTTTGTTCAAATCCTCCAGAACAAAGAAATTAAGTATAAATGGGGCTTCCCCTTTAAGCTGCAGTTCACCTATAAGAATAAACAAGTAGCTGTTGCTTCTCCGGACGAGGCCCAGCAAAAATTTGAGCAACTACGACTCTGCCTGCCTGCGGGTTCGCCCACTCCAAGTCAACATTCCGCAGCTTCTCACCCTCCTTGGGAGACTGTGAAGCCGAAGCGAACCAAAAACAGACGTCGTCGAGCTTCCCTTTCGCCATCTCGCCTGTCCGACCCGGGGTGATATAACACAACTAGAAGGATGGGTGACTATTTTGTTTTTCCTCTAACATTGTTTATTTCCCCAGGAGTTTCTCTGCCAAACCTCTGTCCCCTGTTACCCGGACTCTGGCCTTTGGCACCCTAAACTCTATTGCTCAATGTTATATGCCCGTGTGCTGGAACTTGCTTTTGAGCTATCTTGGCTTAGTCCCAGTCCCAGTGGACATTATATTACTGCACTAGCTCTGATGGAGCTCTTTGGAACACACGGCCCCTGGCTGTAGGACATGCTTCGAGAATAACCAGAAGCTATTACTTCCAGTTAAAGTTTTCTCTTCAGAGGTTCGAGTAGTTGAAATACATGCCCGTGTCAGTTATGTGCGGGCTTTAATAAGTAGACTGTTCTTGATTGTTTGCTTAGTTTTTTTATGAGGGTTTGATTAGCTGTATTATGGGGGTGGGTACAAGTGTTTTTGGGGTGATTTTCTGTTATGCAATTTTTCTTAGTAGATAGTTCGGGTAATCTGAAATTGCCCTTTAGTTGTTGTAAGCATTGTGCAGTAGGAGGTGGCCGTCTCCCCCTTGAAATCCGTACTGGTGGTTCAGATTCTGTCCCACGCAGACGTGAGTCTTGCCCCTTCTGTGCTCTCAGAGCACAGAACAGGCATGAAGTGTGTTTTACACGGCATCCCTCTGTTTGGCCTCCTTCTGGAGGGATGCGCCTTAGTTCTTCTTCTTTATCTCATTTCTTTTTCCTATTTTCCTTTTCCTGCCCTCCTTGTTCTTTCCCTTTGGTGTTGGGGCCATCAGTCTCCCCGTAACTCGGGAAAATCCCTTGTAACTAGGCTCGGTAAGTTCAGCCTTTTTGACTTCTCAAGATGGCTGAAAATATAGAAGCTGGCTCTCTTACAATTATTTCACATAATGTTCAGGGTTTTAATTCTCCCCAGAAGCGCTCGAAAGCATTTAAATATTATAAATCATGTAAAGCGGACATAATTTGTTTGCAGGAAACCAGGTTTTCGGGCTCCTCCTGCCCATCCTATTTAAGTTATTACTACCCTATGGTCTTCCATTCAAAAGCACGCGAGAAAGTGAGGGGGGTTACCATAGCCTTCAGGCGTGGCCTTCCCTTTAAATGCACTAAGCAGTTGGCGGATCCCACAGGGAGATATCTTTTGCTAACCGGGATGTTGTATGACACCGCCCTTACTGTGGTGTCCTACTACGCCCCTAATAGATTTCAGGATAGGTTCTTATCACACTTGATCCAGGTTGTTAATGATCACAGTGCGGGCGTCTTGATTCTGTGTGGGGACACTAACGCGGTCTTGAGTGACACCCTAGACAGATCCCGTCCCACGAGCACTCCTTCCCCTTCTCAAAGCCCTGGATCCCCCCGCCCCACAGTAATAGCCACTTTGTTTAAATCCCAGGGTCTAATCGACACGTGGAGAGAATTACAACCAACCACAAATGACTTTACGTTTTATTCACACCCGCATGATAGTTTTTGCAGAATTGATCATTTCTTCTTGAAGCAACATTTCCTTCCAAATGTCTGCTCTGCGAAGATTCTTAGTGTAACTTGGTCCGATCACAGCCCTTTAAAAGTCAGTCTTTCTTCATTAAATCCTAAAAAGACATCCTTCAACTGGAGAATGAATGATTCCCTTCTGTCTGATCCTGAGACTCTGGGAAAACTTCGTTCCTACCTTAAAGAATATGTTGATGAAAATGCTGGCTCGGTCAAATCCTCTATAACCTTTTGGGAAGCTCTTAAAGTATCACTGCGTGGTCGCATTATAAGTTTAGCATCGTTCAAGAAGAAGCAACGTGCTAGCCTAATTACTGATCTCACCAATGATCTAGAGTAAGCTGAAATGAACTGGAAAAACACACCTTGTGTTGCGTCCAAAAAAGCCCGTGATACTCTCCGTGTCAAATTAGACTCTCTCCTGACAGAGGTGGCTGAAAAGTCCCTAAGGTGGCAAAAGAATAAATACTACAGGTGGGCAAATAAGTCGCATACTCTTCTAGCAAACAGGCTTAAGAATAGATCTTACAAACCGCCCACACTGTCTGTTCGTTTGTCTAATGGGCAAGTATCCTGCAATCCCCATAAAGTGGTAAATACCTTCCAGGAATTTTTAAGCACTCTTTATAGTCGTCCTGAATCCCAAACAAGTCAATCTATAGAGTCCTTTTTGGAGGCAATTAACTTACCTCCTATTTCAGCAGAACTAGTAGAAAATCTTAATAAGGATATTTCAGGGGAAGAGGTCCTATTGGCAATTAAGTTTCTAAAAAGTTCCAAAACCCCCGGTCCAGATGGGTACTCAAACCTTTTCTACAAAAAGTTCCAAACAGAGCTGTCCCCCTTTCTGGCATCTGCGTTTAACGAGATGAGAAGGGGGGTTTATCCTCATGTAGACTCCTTACATGCAAATATTGCCATGATTCCTAAAATAGAGAAAGAGCCCCTAGATTCTCATCAATTTAGGCCTATTTCTTTAATAAATGTAGACTTTAAACTGTTAGGAAAGATCCTGGCTGCCCGGATCAACCTATTCCTGGCCTCAATAATACACAAGGACCAGGTTGGTTTTGTTCTGGGCCGCCAGGCTTCACATGCCACGCTGCGGGCAATGCAAGTCATCGAATTGATGCGCTCCAGAAGGATTCCTGGGTTGTGTCTGGCCCTGGATATCTACAAGGCCTTTGACACGGTCTCTTGGGCCTACCTGTTTAAGGTTTTGGAAAGGTGGGGATTTGGAGAATCTTTTTCAACCTGGATCAGAGTGTTATACTCTAGGCTTTCAGCAAAAGTACAATACGCAGGATATACCTCTGACTTACTTTATATTAACAGAGGGACGCGGCAAGGGTGTCCTCTTTCACCACTTCTTTTCATTATAGCTATGGAACCTTTAGTGATCGCGATCAGGCAAAATGAAGCAATTTCTGGAGTGGAACTAGCAGGAGTACAACATAAGACGAATATATTTGCTGATGATTTACTTCTTTTCATCTCAGAGCCTGCTTCCTCCATCCCTGAGCTGCTGTCACTGCTTACTAGATTTTCCCAGGCCTCTGGTTTAACAATTAACCCTGCCAAGTCTAAAGCCCTAAGTATAACTTTGCCGACAGACACCCTAGCCTTCTTGAAGTCACAGTACTCCTTTCAGTGGTGCTCACACTACATAGATTACCTGGGAATCAATTTAACCAACTCTTATGAGTCCTTATTTGCTCAAAATTACTATCCGCTAGCAAAAATGGTCTCTCAACAATTGACACAATGGTCTGCTTATAATCTCTCCTGGCTAGGGAGGATTAACGCTATAAAAATGACCCTGCTGCCAAAGATTTTATACTATTTTAGACTACTCCCAATCAAGGTCCCCCCTCACTTTCTCAGAATGCTGCAGAGCAAATTGCTCAAATTCATATGGGGTAACACACGATCTAGAGTTCCCAAGTCCACCCTTTACACTAGTAAAGATAAAGGTGGCCTGAGTGTTCCCAATCTATCACGATATTACCAAGCTGCACAATTAGTACACCTGGTGGACCTCTACAAGGGTGACAGGATGCCCCTTTGGACCTATTTTGACATTTCATACTCTGCACCTCAGTCGGTTCAGACTCCCATCTGGACCTCAAGGCCTTACCGTCCTCAGTACATGAGTAAGGTCCTCAATCATTGCTTAAGGACATGGGACGACATCAGGTACTCTAAAGGCCTGATGTCTCCCACACTACCCCTGATGTCCTTTATTAATAACCCTATGTTTGTTCCTGGAAGGGACAATCCTTTAAGTTTCAAGTGGTGGAGAGACCATGGCCTGGAATGCATATACAACCTAATTGATGGTTGCGGTATCCTTACCTGGGAAAAATTGCTTGATAAATATCAAATCCCTCCTTCTAAGCATTTGCGTTACATGCAAATAAGACATTGGCTCCAGAGTCTCATTCCACCACATACAAACTTTCCAATTGTCCTCTCTGGCTTTGAACATCTTTGTATAAAAGACCCTTTCGGGAAAGGGGCCATCTCCACTCTCTATAATATCCTCAACGAACCTCATGCATCTTTTTCACATCCGTTTGTGTCCAGATGGGAATCTGACCTGGGGAAAACTAAAACTATAGACGATTGGAAGGAGGCCTGGAAGACCTACTCGAGACTGTCTATAAATCTGGCAATAGTAGAGTCTGCATACAAGGTAGCCCTCAGATGGTACTGGGTTCCCGCCAGGTTGAGGCACGTGGCGGGTGATGCTTCCAGTCTCTGCTTCAGTGGATGTGGCGCTTCTGGGGACATGCTACATACCTTCTGGTCCTGCCCTATGTTAGGGAGATTCTGGACCAAAGTTTTTAGGTTGCTGAGCCAGCTTTTCAAGGTCTCAATTTTTAGGGACCCCTGGATAGCCCTGTTACATTTTGAGATTGCCTCCCTGAATAGATCCCAGCAAGTGCTGGCCCACTTTGTTATAGTCGCAGCTAAACAAAGTATAGCCAGGGCCTGGAGAACTCAATTCGCCTCATTTGAGGAAGTCAAGAGCAGGGTGACGTCTTTTATGACTCAGGAAAGGATGGCTGCGATCCTTGAGGACAAGGTAGATAAATTCAACAAAATCTGGGAACCATGGCATGCGCTCATTCTCACCTCCTGAGCTATAAGCTAATGTTAGTCTCCAGGATGGAGTCTGTGGGCCCCCAACACCATTCCCCTTTCCCCCCCTTCCCCTCCCCCCCAGCTTTTCTACCTCCCTTTCTTCTTTCCTCACTTCTATTTTCACTCTTTTCTTCTATTTTCTACCTCTATCTTAATTTTTAGGGCATCTGCCCTCCAAACAGTATAAGAAGACAGAACAAGTTGGTTAAGCTGTGCCTTGCTGTAACATATTACGTTATTGTTGGATGAGTTGCCTAGGGCTAACCTAACGAGGCTTTTATTTTTAATTGAAAGACTTGAGCAATGTCTTCTTACTATATTGGTCCATGACCATTGTTGTATATATCTATTTTTGAAAACTCAATAAAAATATTGAAACAGAAATAAATCATGGCCTGCCCTTCTTTCTGACCCGGTGCTTGCTAAATGTATTACCCCAAATGCATCTATTACAGCAAAGAAATGTCCAAACCTTAAAGACAAACTGTGTTCAAGTTACTTTTCTAGAGAAAGAAAAAGGTGCAGAGGCCCACTTAAAGGTAGCTATCCGTGTGGTGACTGTAATATATGTAGCTACATGCGACCTCAACAGGATATATGCAGTGCAAATGACACAAAGCATTATAAAATATCGGGCTTCATTAATTGCAGAAGCAAGGGAGTTATCTATACTTTAACTTGCCCGTGTGGGAAGATTTATGTCGAACAAACAAAATATATGTTGAAAACTAGGATCCAACAACATCTATCTAAGATTAGACTGGCCAAACGAGATCAAGAAAATAATCAAGTATTAACATCAGTGGCCTACCACTTTTTAACGGAGCATGGGGGGTCCCCAGGGTGGTTACGGGTGTGTGGCATTGAGCAAATTAAGTTAGGCCTAAGAGGAGGTGATATAGTAGGGGCCCTCTTGAAACGAGAAGCTAGATGGATATACCAATGTGCCAAGGAGCCAGTTTTGCCGTCTGCGCAGAAATTGCACTAACGAGGAAGACTATGAGAAACAAGGTGACTACTTGACACAGAAATTCTTGGATAAAGGCCACAGTAAAGCCATCATAGAAAGAGCAAGATCGGAATTCAGGGACAGACAAACCCCCTCAAGAAAAAAGACAGAAGGGGAAAGAAACCCTGAAAAAGGTCCGCAGTTTGTAACCACATACAACAACAGAGCAGGCAACATCAACCATATTATTCATACTGTACGAACTGGTCCCTACTTTTACGGGATCCCATTCTGAGTCGCCATTTACCCATGAAACCCAACACCATCTTTCGGAAGGCCAAATCTCTTAAAAATAAGATCGCAAAAAGTAATATTGGCCCTAAGTCAAGGAATGCTGGTCAGAATATGTTTGGTCTGACTGGCAACTATAGGTGTGGAAAATCCAGATGTAAGTGTTGCCCTTACATACGACATCGGGAGAAGAACATAACAAGTGACCAACACACCACTCAGGTGAAACAGTTCATCAATTGCGCTACTCCTTATGTAGTATATCTACTATCCTGTGACTGTCCAAAATATTACATTGGACGGACAACACGCCCGCTATGGGAGCGTTTTGGTGAACATAGGCGAGGGATGGAGGACGGATTGCAGAATCAGTGTCCCATGGCACTTTCTTGAAAATCATGATCAGTCCACCGAGCATTTGACAGTAATGGGCCTGGAAGCTATAACATCAGATCTCCCTATGGGCTTAAGATATAAGAAATTATGCGAAAAAGAGTCCTATTGGATTTTTTAATTGAACACCCTGTGCCTTGCGGGGCTCAATGAGGAGGTCGAGACAGCTAATTTTATATGATTATCACCAGGTTCCATCTGACATTACTCTTACTGTAACACATCTGTCTGTTACATTAGGTACATTTCACAGGTCTTAAAATATAATTCACATCAGAAATTCATGGCCCTGCAGGTCCCCTACAACAACAACAGGGCCCCTCTTATTTCCCACCCTTCCCAACCCCTTCTCCTTTTCTTTCCCCCCTCCCCTTTTCCTTCCCCGTTCCTTTCACCCCCCCCCCCCCCCCCAACCCCTTCAGGTACAGATGGGGTTTT